>NC_072457.1:16102936-16220380 GCF_027596085.1 Anoplopoma fimbria | reverse complement strand
CCCGGCTCTGGGCATAGGCAGTATAGGCGAATGCTACGGGCGCCTCCATCCGCCGGGGCGCCGAAAATATGTTTTAATTTTTTTTTTTTTTTTTTTTTTTTTTTTTTTTTTTTTTTTAATACTGTATTCATCCAACTTTAACTTCAATGTTTATATTTCTTAATACCAGTAGTTATGTCGAAATAAATATTAGACAACATAACATAACATGCAAAGAGCGCCCTAGTTTCCACTTCCTCCGCGCCCCCTACCTATTTGCACATCACAGCTACCTATTGCATATCAAAGCTACCTGTTTTGTACATCACAATGTCAAAGAAAGCTAAACCCTCTGGCGCCCAGGGGAGGAAAAGAAAAAGAGAAGAGGAGGAAAAACGGGGGAAAGACAGAGGTACAGTAACTTTAATTTGTTTATCTTTAATGTAGGCCTTAATGTGTGGTTTTATTATTTGGTAAATATAAATTGTCCGCCGGCGCCAACAGGCCCCGACAACGGGGCGCGTTGCCAAGCAACCGGCGCGTAAATTGTACCGGCCTGCCGCCTACATCATCCATAGTAATCCATTCCAAACCTGCCTGGCAACAGACGATCGCACGTCGAATGACGTGGGAAGGTTCTTGAACATTCGCAAACTCGTTCATTGAGCGCGACAATACAGATAACACTTATTTTACAAATTACATTTATTAGCGTTCCTAACTTTATATCTGTATTGTATTGCATTGTATTTATCTATTTCCCTACACAGTAATAGCTACATGTTGAAGCACTTTGAGATTCTTGAATATAAAGTGCACTATAAATAAAATGTATTATTATTATTATTATTATTATTATTATTATTATGTTATGGGGATAACGTCAATAATAATAATAAAAAACATTTACCAGTTAGTAAATGCCTGCTCACCTATCTATCCATCTATCCATCCATCCATCCATCCATCCATCCATCCATCTATAATCTATTCTCTAAATTAAATTAAGGAAATTAAATTAACACAAGCTAGCTAGACTATGATACACATTAAACACTCGAAATTCGATTAAACAATTAAATGCAATACAAATATAAAGTAAAAACAAGTGTTATCTAGCGATCCGTTATCTGTATTATATTATTTCGTCTTCGGCAACATGAGCGCGATTGAAACCTGCCTGGCAACGGACAACCCCTTACGTATACTCTTCTCTCTCCAGATGCACTTTTGAAATTTTTTGTGCCACCTACGGACACCTCCTCAAAAGCACCACCCAGAGATGAAGCAGCATCAAGCGCTCCTTTAACCTCCTCCACAGCACCTCCCAGAGAAGCAGCATCAAGCGCTCCTTCAACCTCCTCCACAGCACCTCCCAGAGAAGCAGCATCAAGCGCTCCTTCAACCTCCTCCACAGCACTTCCCAGAGAAGCAGCATCATCAAGTGCACCTCCCAGAAGCAGCATAACCTCCTCCACAGCACCTCCCATCCAATTCAGCACACAAAGAATCAAGGATCCAAGGCTTCACCAATTGACCCTGCTGACTGGCCATCCCTTCTTAATGATAAGGACAGAACAGAGTTTGTTCACAGAGGACCATATCCAATTAAAAGCACTTACACATTTCCAAAACAAAAAGACGGGAGAAGGTGTCGGCATGAGTATTTCCAAAGAATCTTAGTCAATGGAGAAAAAATCAAAAGAAGTTGGCTAATGTACTCAAAAAAGAACGATAGCTTGCACTGCTTCTGCTGCCAATTGTTTTCTCGGAAAGACTACAAATTAAATAGTAAAGGACTACAGGACTGGAAAAATGCAAGCCATTTGCTCAAGGTCCACGAGGACAGCCAGGAGCACACTGCCCACATGGCAACATGGAAGGATCTGGAGGTGCGTCTTGCAAAGGGGCTAACCATAGACAAGCAAGAGATGGCACTTATTGAGGCTGAGAGAAAAAGGTGGCGTGATGTTCTCTCTCGATTGGTGGCAATAATTCAGTCCTTAGCTGAACGAAACATTGCTTTCAGGGGCTCTTCAGACACCATAAACAAACCGGACAATGGCAACTTTCTAAAAGAGGTTGAGCTCATGGCAAAATTTGATCCTGTGATGAAGCAGCATGTTGGTAGGGTGGCAAGTGGAGCTTGCAGTCACACACATTATCTGGGCAAAATAATACAGAATGAACTGATAGACTGCATTAGTTCAAAAATATTGGAAACAATTGTGGAAAAGGTCAAAGCATCCAAATATTATTCCATTATTTTAGATTGCACCCCAGATCTGAGTCACAAAGAGCAACTCTCTGTCATTCTTAGGATTGTTTCACTGGAAGACACACCGCAAGTTGAAGAACATTTCATGGGCTTCCTTGTGGCGGAGGCATCAACAGGGGAAAGTTTGTCAACTCTCATCCTCAGAAGGCTGGAGGAGCTTAACATCCCCTTTGAAGACTGCAGAG
This sequence comes from Anoplopoma fimbria, assembly GCF_027596085.1. Lineage (NCBI taxonomy): Eukaryota > Metazoa > Chordata > Actinopteri > Perciformes > Anoplopomatidae > Anoplopoma > Anoplopoma fimbria. Next base: position 16,217,938 of record NC_072457.1, on the reverse strand, counting down.
GACAGTCTTATGACAACGGAGCCAACATGAAGGGAAAAAATAAAGGTGTCCAGGCTAGGTTGCTTCAGCTGAACTCGAGAGCTTTCTTTGTCCCCTGTGGTGCCCACACTTTGAATCTGGTGGTAGCTGATGCTGCAAAGAGCTCACCAGATGCAGTTGGCTACTTTGGATATCTAACAAAGTTGTTCAAACTTTTCTCTGCCTCCGTCCATAGATGGGCTATCCTCCTGAAACATGTTAACACCACCCTCAAATCCTGGTCAGACACCAGATGGGAGAGCAGAATAAAGAGCATTGAGGCTGTAAAATACCAGGCTGGACAAATCAGAGATGCTCTTCTGGAGGTGAGGGAAACTACTGCAGACCCTGTGGTGAGAGTGGAAGCCCAGTCCTTGGCTGAAGAGGTTGGATCTTACCGCTTCTGCATTTGCACAGCCATATGGTACGACATCCTCAACAAGACTCAGCATGTCAGTGCACTGCTGCAGTCACCATCCATGCAGCTAGATGTGGCTGTCGACCTGCTGAAGAAAACTACAGATTCTCTCACCTCCTACAGAACAACAGGATTCTCTGATGCACAGACGGCTGCCAAGGAGATGTGCGAGGAGATGAATGTGGAAGCTGTTCTTAAACAGAAGCGCCTGAGAACAACAAAAAGGCACTTTGGATATGAGTCTGCAGAAGAGCCTATCGATGATGCACTAAGAAAATTGGAAACCACATTTTTTAATGTGCTGGTGGATACAGCCCTCTCTTCCCTCAATGAGAGATTCCAGAACATTGCAGAGGTGAATGGCAAGTTTGGAGTCCTCCTGAACTTTCCAAACATGACCAAAGTAGAACAGCTACAGCACTGTGAAAACCTGAGTGCTGCTCTGACCCATGATGGACAGACAGATATTGATGGGAGGCAACTTGCTGCGGAAATGCAGAATTTTCCACATTTCCCTTCCAAAAAGATGTCAAACATGGACCTCTTGACCTTCCTGCATGATGGAAGGCTTACAGAAATATACCCTAATATGTGGGTTGCTCTGCGAATCTCTGCAACTCTTCCTGTCACAGTGGCTGCTGCCGAACGAAGCTTCTCCAAGCTCAAACTCATTAAAACCTATCTCAGATCTACCATGATGCAAGGACGTCTAAGTGGTCTTGCCATCATAAGCATCAATCATGTGGTATCAAACCAGCTGACATATGATGATGTTATTGACGAGTTTGCTGGAAGAAAGGCAAGAAGAGGGAGGTTTTAGCAAGGTGGGGTGAGCCTGTTGAGGTGTGAGATTGAGGTCAGTTCTAGATGTAGACAGATGTTACTTGTTGGAATAGCGGTAGAATTTCAAGATAGGTTTCTGTAAATATTATCTTTGTAATATAGTTTTTCAAGTGTTTAATTATTTAAAGTTCTAACGTTCTAACGTATGCATACCTTATTTATATTGTATTTATGATTAATTTGGTGTTTAATTTTCTATTTAAAATAAAAGAGTCTCAAAGACAAAGCTTTGCAGTTTCTCTGAGTGTATGAACATTGGTAGTCAAATTTACCGTGCGATCCAAAGGGGTAGGGGCGCCAGCAAAAATCTTGCCTAGGGCACCAAATTGGTCAGAGCCGGCCCTGGGTAGATGCAACAATGTGCGATCCCAAATCCAAACTCTGCGCATATGGTGAGTGTAAAGACTGTGTCTACTCAACCCATACAATGCTTAGAGCTCCAGAAAACACAGAGATAGCCCTAACCCAATGGTCTCTGGAAGACAACACCAAAGTGAACGATGGAGAGGAGTCTGGGAAAAGGTCAACAATCACTGTGAAGAAAAATGTGATGACAACAGAGGATGAACTTGTAAGTGAATTTCATGACAGGCTGTTTAGATTTAGGCGACACATCTTTAATATCAGGTGGCAGTACGGGGCCTACAGACAGCTCAGAGAAAACTTGAGGAACAACGAATGTCTACTACATGTAGATTTCAGTGAGAACTACTCCTGTAAGTATTCTCAAGAAATTCAATCGGTCCATTTTGGAGGGTCACATCAGCAAGCAACCCTACATACAGGAGTGCTGTACACTGCAGCTGAGCAGTCCCCAGTGACGTTCTGCTCCATCTCGCCTTGTAGGCGGCACGATCCCCCAGCTATCTGGGCCCACCTCGACCCTGTGTTAGACATGGTGAGGGAGAGATACCCTCTGATTAATCGCCTTCATGTCTTCAGTGACGGCCCAGCTACACAATACAAACAGAAGGGAAACTTTTACCTAATCTCAAAAGAGCCTTTCAAGAAAGACTTTAAAGATATCAGCTGGAACTTTTTTGAGGCCAGCCATGGAAAGGGAGCTCCAGATGGTGTCGGGGGTACCCTTAAAAGATCAGCTGACCAAATCGTCCGCCATGGAGGAGATATCCCCAACGCAGAGGCTATGCTCCACCAGTTGAGGAGCGTGGGTACTTCGGTGGAACTTTTTTTGTGGGAGAAGGAGATGTTGAGAGGAAAGTGCAGGAAATGATGGAAGCGCCCCCACTTGTTCCTGTCAAAGGAACAATGAAAATCCACCAAGTCATCAGTTTCTCTCCAGGGACAATTAAATACCGGGACATAACTTGCCTTTGTCAGGCAGACAAAGGTGTACTGGATTGTGCCTGCTATGGGATAAAGGAGGTGAGCCTGGGAGAAGAGGCAAGCCTGCAGTGCACTGAAGAGCCTTCACGGCCTGAGGCCATCATGAAAGAAAACATTGGGCAGTGGTGCATTGTCAAATATGATGGTGAACCCTACCCAGGAATCATCCTGGAAGTTGAAGAAGACGTAAGAGTAAAATGCATGCATAAGAATGGGATCAACAAGTTCTACTGGCCAGGTCCACGAGAGGACATTAGCTGGTACAGAGATGACCAGATTGTGTGCCTGATGAAAGAGCCACAACCTTTGAATAAGAGGTCTGTCCAGCTAGAGAAGGAAGTGTGGAAGTTCCTAGAAAACCTGGGTTGCTGGTCTGATAAATAGTTTGCTGTTGCCAAGACAACTGTGAGGTCAAAGACTGAAAAATGTTCCTGATGTTTCTTTTGGGTGTGCAGTACATTTGATGGTTGAAGTGTGTGTGTGTGTGTGTGTGTGTGTGTGTGTGTGTGTGTGTGTGTGTGTGTGTGTGTGTGTGTGTGGGGGGGTGGGGGGGGGTGTTATTTTGCTGTTGCTGATTTGCTATATAGGTTTGGGGCAGTTATCCTCATTAATGGGTTGTTAGTGAAGATCATTTTTACATTCTCAATGTTTATGTGAATGTTCTAAGGTAAATTAACTGCCTTTCTTTCATGAAATATATATTGTGATGTCCACCCTGTTACGTCCTGTACACCCTGTTAGTCTTCTGTCCACCCTGTTACCTGTGTGTTTATTGATAATAATTAAATGAAATCATCAAAAAATATGTATATCTTTGTGGTTGCTTAAAGGGAGTAAATTGACTAAATTAAATTACTAAAAAAATGGGCCAAATCCCATTAAAATTCCTTTTTATACTAAAAGAAATGTGTTGAAATTACATTGTGTCCTAAAATAACACGTCTTTTCTCAAGATAATGCTTGTTTATGAGTTTTTGTTAAAATACATTTGCAGGGTTAAATAAGGGACATTATATCTCTAAGAAAATGTAAATTTTATAACAGCTGCGAATTCAAATCATTTTGTAATAGAAATGAGAATGTCCCGTAACAGGGTGGACATTTGGCCTATGTTAGGTGTGAAGAATTTGGTCAAAATTATTAAAATATAATATCCTGAGCTGGACCAATATATTTTTCTTATAATTTAACATGCCCTCCTTCAGATGATAAGATAAAATCATGGAACATTTTAAAGTTTTTGATAGAAAGTTACCAGACTGAAATGGCACCGAATAGTAGGAATGACCCAGTCCTTCAGTACAAGAAGTTCAAGTTCATGCAACACCTTCACCCGCTGCTCCTCAGAGTACCCTGACTTTGTGGAGGCGTTCAGGTTCCACCGGGCGTTTGAGGAGCAGGTGAGGTTCCTCCAGCCCAGTCAGGAGGGAACGGCCCTTGTTGGCTTCAGGGACTTCAAAAGTAAAAAATAGAGTTCAGAGGAACAGCCGACATGAGAAGAAGGGCACGGGGGACGCGGGGGCTGGTTGTGGGGGGACCACCAGAGATTCAGCTGATGAGTGGAGACCTCCCTCTGCTGCTGCTCCACAGTGAGAGCTGCCCTCCAGGACAGAGGCAGCAGCTGTGAGACAACAACAGAAACATAGAGGACACTTTGATACCCGAGAGGACAGCACGTTATGAGCGAGGGCAGCAGGGACACCTCCAGTGTTTGACAGACAGCCTTACCTCAGCACTGCTGGCAGGTGGAAGGGGAGGAGGAAGGCTGGACCGGGCACCTCCTCCTGTTCCTCCACGGAGACAACCCGACAGGCTGCAGGAGGTGAAGGAGCTGGTGACTCTGCAGGCTGAACCATGACGAGGAGATGCTGGAAGTTGCTCCATGTTGTCTTGGTCCAGTGAGGCATCCAGCAGCTCCTCGTCTGTGGACTCATCCAGCACAGATGAGGATCTCCCTGAGGAGGTGGTGCTGAGGAGGAGCGAGAGAGGGGCCTGTACATCTGAGGCTTAAAGAGAAATTAAAAGTTTCATTAAAAGGGAAAGAATGAGATTGTTTTGTTAATATTGAGTGAGAGGCACACATTCAGCCAAGCAACTCTATTATTAAAGTTAAATCTATTATATCCCAGAGAGGAGAACACAGATAACAGTATGTTCTGTCAATAAATATGAATAAATATAAATATATACAATCTGTCAATAAATATAAATATGTACAGTCTGTTAATAAATATTAATAAATATAAATATATAATAAGTCTGTCAAATTAATATAAATAAATATGTACAGTCTGTCAATAAATACAATAAATATAAATATGTTCAGTCTAAATATAATGAATAATAATAATAACAATAATAATATTAATAATAATATGCAGCTTTATTGGTCATTGTGCATATATATATATACATGAAATTTAGATTCTACTGTTATCTGATACTGACTGTGTTTAACAGAACTCCGATCAGAAACTTCTGAATGATACAAATACTGCTGCTTTACTGAATTAAACCTCATTATTAATATTATCTGTAAGAACTTTATGAACCAGACGGAGCTGCTCTCGAGTTCAACACAGACTCTATAGTAGAGCAAACATTTATAACATCAACCTCCCCTCTATCTCTCTCTCTGTCTCTCTCTCTCTCTCTCTCTCTCTCTCTCTCTCTCTGTCTCTCTCTGTCTCTCTCTGTCTCTCTCTCTCTCTCTCTCTGTCTGTCTGTCTGTCTCTCTCTCTCTCTCTCTCTGAGTGAGTGGCGGTGGAGTGAGTGCAGAGCGTGCTTCGGTTGTGGAGCGGAGGGGCATTTAGTCCGCTCCTGCCCGGAGGGAGGGATTGCACAATCTGAGGTGAGGCACAGCTCGCCTCACTGCGTGTCTCCTCTCTGTTTGAACAGGACATGCGCAAATTCAGCGATCTTGATTATAAAATGCTTGAAATTATTGGAATCATACAGCAATTACATTTATAGCACAGATCTGTAGAGAAATATTTATATTTATTTCATCATTATTTGTTTTTTACTTTTCATGATGCCTCCCCTGACCGCACGTCTATCTATCTATCTATCTATCTATCTATCTATCTATCTATCTATCTATCTATCTATCTATCTATCTATCTATAGAGAACATACTGTAATGTAACTGTGTTCTCCTCTCTGTGATATTATAGATCTAACTTTGGAAACTATGAATGTAAGTGTCACATATCATTTCTTTATTATCATTTCTTGTTCTCTCTTATGATCATAAAGTATTTACTGCAGTATTCTGCTGACGTTCATCTTTATGTTTAGATGGAACACCCTACATTCCTGCTCAAGGCCTATCCAGAGGCCCTTGGCCCTCAGCAGGTACTGGCTCCTAGAGAACGACGTGGGCTACTGCGTCAACCTGGTCTCCTCCCACCAGAAGGAGCGAGAGAGGACGGGGTCTCAGTCCCCACTGATGGCCAACAAGGTAGAGTCCTTCAGTACAAGTAGGTCAAGTTCATGAAATCACAGAGTGATGACGGTTTAACCCTCTCTTTGTGAACCTGCAGGACGCCTTCAGCCGCTACTCCTCAGCGTACCCTGACTTCGAGGAGGCAGTCAGGTTCCACCGGGCGTTTGAGGAGGCGCGGCACAGGTCCCTCCGTCCCGGTCAGGCCCTTGTTGGCTTCGGGGACTTCAAATTCGAGACCCTGCAGAGCCTGTATGAGTCAGAGGACCCCAAAAAGATCCGGTAAAAACACTTGGATAATAATAAAGTTGCTGTTCTGACCATCGATCAGAAGAGTCAATTTAATGGAATTCCTGTGTTCACTGTTTATTTTCTGCGTTTGTTCTCTCTCGTCATGTGATAACAGCCTCCCACTTCAGCCCCTTCAGACCAGCTCCGTCCTCCTCCAGGTCACCTGAGGAGCCTTCAGATGATGAGCTGGTCGAGGCGGTAGTTGACTTAGAGAAGTGTGAGTAAAAGATAAAGTTATATTCAGGTAACAATGTGTTAATAACAGAAATATTTGATTTCATTGTTGACCCTTTATTTATTTTGCTTTAAAATGTTCCTATAATCAGAGGAGGAGAGGAGACCACTGGTAAGTTTGGGTTGAATGAAGAACTGTCTGATGTCTGCTTGGTGCTCATCTCAGATCACTAACCCACCAGTGCACGCCTTTGTGCACTGGGTCCATGACAAAGGCTGGGCTCTACAGGACCATCCGGAGGGTCCTGGACATCGACGGCTGGTACCTCATGGCCATGACGAAGAAGCTCGCCGGTACCGCCTCCGACACGGCCGCCTGGGTTACCAATGTGGGTAACGAGAACGGGCAGGTCCTCATGAGCGTCCTCACCTGCTCCGAGGGCGCTGAGGGCCTGTCCAGGATGGCGGTCGGATTCATGAGGCGGTACAGACTCGCCGGGGTACCCCCCCCCCAGCTCATCTACGTGGACCGCGACTGCTGCAACAGAGACGGCATGTCCAAGACAGCTGCTTTGTTTCAGGTGTGAAACTGAGACTTTTAATACTAATACTGTATCAGTGATACACCAGCACAGTTTAACATGATTAAAGCACGTTATGGTTCTTCTCTCACAGGAGTGGGATCAGCTCGTGGTGAGACTGGACATGTGGCGCTTCGCATCAGGTGTCACCACCGAGAGCCACGAGCTGTACCCCGCCTTCATGAGGCAGCTGTCTCACTGCATCTTCGAGGTGGACTCGGGAGATGCCCGCCGTCTCGCTGAGGCTAAGCGGTCCGAGCTGGAGGGGAAGCACGGGATGGTTGGCCTGACTGACACCGAAGTGATCCAGAGGATCTCCAGAGAGGAGTGGAGGCTCCACTGTCGCAGGAGGACATGTGGGCCTGAGGAATCGGCACTCCTCATCCAGGAGCTCCTCAACACCTTCGGTGGACCAGCAGGACGCAACACCCTGGACATCCCGTTGCTCAACGTTCTCCGCATCAAGGACATCTGGAGTACGCAGAGGCCCCACCTCAGCTGCATTCAGGACCCGCCAGGTGTGCAGCTGTACACCCAGACCGGTAGGCTGACCAAGGGCGGAGTCAGCCTGCCGGTTTATCGCTGCGCGAGGGGCTCCTTCCACCTCCACCGGTTCATCCCAGGTACTTGCACGTGTCTCACAGCTTGTCTCACAGATATATTCTTTATTCACAATTCGCAAATTCATGTTTGATCCAAAACCTGCTTCATCAGGAACGCGAGCTAGTGCCAAGCACTTCCAGGCGTTCCTGGTCGACGGACTGGTGAGGTGGAACGAGGACCGCGCAGCAGCTGCACCACCACCGTCTGCAGCTGAGGGACAGCTGGGACCTCTGCACTCCTACAGTGGACACCTCAAGCACGTCCTTAACCAGAAGAGCCAAAGAGTGCTTGGTCTACAGATGGTTAAGGACTTCCTCTGTCCTTCCCTCATGGTTAAGGACTTCACCACGCCTGCTGAGTACACAGGTATGAGATGTGAAAGCACTTTATTCCACGAGGACTGAGAGGAGATGGAGCATTAACCCTTTGCTCTCTGTGGTGTCTGTCTGACAGGGGAGCTCATCGGATTAGAGTACCTGTACCAGCAGATGGGCAGAGTGCTGGAGGACGTCAGCTTGGACCCTGACACTCCGGACGAGGCTGCTGCCATCGAGGCGCTCGATGAGGAGAAGGAGGATGATGAGGGTATCGTGGAAGATGTGGAGGACCCCACCATCTTCAAGCCCGATACTCCCTCCACCAGCACAGCAGCAGCCCGGTCAGGTGATCCAGTTGACGCACCGTCTGAGCCATCTGGACCGGTCCACCCCGACCAGGATGCCTCTCCTGAGGCCCCTGAGGGTCAGGACCCTGTACCCCAGCAGCCCTCCTCAGACTCTGAGGTGAGTTCACTGACTGCAGAACACTGCTGATAATTATAATGATTATAATAACAATAAAACAAACAATGACAACAACAACCACAACAACAACAACAAAAAAAAAAAAAAAAAAAAAAAAAAAAAAAAAAAAAAAAAAAGGTGTGTGTGCACAGTTTGGAGTTATTGGGATCCATAGCAAAATAAAAGTGAAAATAAAAAAAAAAAAAAAAAAAAATGTGTACATCGTTACAGCTGGTCAAGCAGGTATGTAATGAAAGGCTGCCAAACATTGCTAAAATTGTCCTTTGAACCCTTTAAAGCAAATCTTAACTTTTCAAGCTTCAGAAATTGTAGTGTGTCCCTAATCCAGTGTTTAAAGGAGGGTGGAGTAGCCTGCTTCCAATTAAGTAGAATTAATCTTCTGGCTATAAGAGTGACAAAGGCAATACAGTTTGATTGTGCTCTAAAAAGATTATCACCCTCACATTGAATACCAAAAACGGCTGTAAGAGGGTTTGGAGCTATTGGTCTCTTAAGTATCTTGGATAGAGCGTCAAAAATAGAAGACCAGTAACTAACAAGTTTCGGGCAAGCCAGAACATATGAGCTAGTGTTGCAGGTGAATTTTTACATCTGTTGCATGAACTATCACTTGATGGATACATTTTTGAGATTCTGGCTTTAGAGAGATGGAGTCTGTGTGCCACTTTAAACTGGATCAAGCCATGTCTGGCACATATAGATGAAGAATGTATTCTTAAAAAAACATTCAACCACTCAACATCTGTAAATTGTACATTCAGATCAGCCTGCCACGCCGCTCTCAATGCATCCAGAGACTCTGATTGCACAGAAGAAAGTTTAGTATATATAACAGATATTGTGCCCCTGAGCTCTGGGTCTGCTGGAAAGAGACTATCCATAGGTTGAGGTTCGGGGATTGTAGGGAACATTCCTGTATTGTTACGTGCCCAGTCCCTAACCTGTAAATAACTAAAGAAATGAACATTCCGAAGATTAAATTTAGTTTTGAGCTGTTCGAATGAAGCAAAAACACCTGTTATGTACATATCTTTAAATGAGATAATACCCTTCTTTTGCCAGGCCGAGAAATAGTCATTATGAAATGAAGGGGCAAATCGATGATTAGACGCAATTGGGGCCCAGAGCGAGCCAGCCTGCCAACCAAAGTGTCGTCGCACTTGAGCCCATATGCGTAAAGACTGATGTACTAAGGGGGCACTTGAAACATAGCTTGGAGTGAAAGGCATTGCAGAATACAATAAAGCAGGGAGGGACGATGGCAAGCAGGCAGTTGTCTCTATCTGAACCCAGGTAGGAGTCTCATTGTCGATGTAGTTTTTAAGCCAATATGCCATAGCTCTAAGGTTGCTTGCCCAATAGTATAATTGGAAATGTGGTAAAGCCATACCACCCAATGATTTTGGCCTCTGCAAAAATTCCCTACGGATACGGGGTGGCTTCTTATTCCAAATAAAGTCAGATATAATCTTATTTAGGTGCGAAAAGAAAGACTTGTTGATAAAGATTGGTATAGTTTGGAAAAGGTAGAGGAATTTGGGCAACGTGTTCATTTTAATTAGATTAATTCTTCCTGCTAAAGAGAGAGGAAGCATGGACCATTTATTGAAGGCAATTTTAGAGCTCTCAAGAAGGGGAACAAAATTGAGCTTAAAAAGGTCAGAGAAGCCACGTGTAACAACCACCCCCAGGTAGGTGAAGTTGTCAGATGTCACCTTGAAAGGACAGGAATTAAAGGATATGGACTTAGCGGCAGAGTTGACAGGAAAAAGCTCACTTTTCAAAACATTAATCTTATGCCCAGAAATGCTGCTGAAGAGGTCTAATAACTTCATAATATAGGGCAAGGTGTTCTGTGGATCAGTTATATATAATAAAAGATCATCAGCATATAATGACGTTTTATGTTCCTTACCCCCTCTTACAATACCACGAATCTCAGGAGAGGAGCGTATTGCCATTGCAAGGGGCTCAATAGCTATAGCAAATAAAAGTGGGGAAATTGGGCATCCTTGCCTTGTCCCGCGTTGTAATGGAAAAGATTGGGAATTGGTGTTATTAGTGCGTACTGATGAAGTTGGAGAGTTATATAGCAATTTTACCCAAGAAATGAATTTTGGACCAAAACCAAATTTGTCTAGACACCAAAATAGGTAACCCCATTCCACTCTATCGAACGCCTTTTCAGCGTCTAAAGAGATAACTGCCTCAGGCAAGTGTTGACCGTCTGCGGAATGTATGATGTTTAAAAGTCTACGAATATTAAAAAAAGAGGCGTTTTTTAATAAAACCAGTTTGGTCAGGTGAAATAATCGAAGGGAGAATGATCTCTAGACGGTGAGCCAAGGCCTTAGCCAACAATTTATAATCCACATTCAGGAGCGAAATAGGGCGAAATGACCCACAATTGAGGGGATCCTTATTCTTTTTCAGTAAAACCGAAATAGAGGCCTGACAAAGGGTTGGTGGAAGGTGGCCTTCGACAAAGGACTCCTCAAAAACTGATAGCAAGATTGGCAATAATTTATCTCCAAATTTTTTCAAAATTCTAACGTAAATCCGTCAGGGCCTGGAGCTTTTGCATTCTGCATACTGTAAAGGGCCGTCCTAATTTCCTCCTTAGACATAGGTTTTTCCAATTGCTCCTTTAATAATACATTAACTTGAGGTGGATTTAAGTTCTGAAAAAAGAGTTCAAGTTTAGAAGGGTCATATATCACCTCAGAAGTATAAAGAGATGAATAAAACCTCTTAAATTCATCATTTATTTCCTGCTCATGATTAGAAATTTGACCATCATGCTTTCGGATGTTTGTAATGAGAGTAGAGGTCATAGACTGTCTAACCTGTTGAGCCAGGAATTTGCCAGCCTTGTCAGAATGTTCATATAACCTCGATCGAGACTGGAGGAGGAGCTGTTCTGTATGGCGGGTAGTTATTAGGTCAAATTCTGTCTGCAGAGTCAATCTGTCCTTTAAAAAATCACGTGTGGGAGCAATTGAGTTCTTATAATCCAATTGTTTAATTTGGTCGGAAAGGTCTTTAACGCAGTTTTCTCGACCTGGCTTCCCAGGAGGTGTAAGAGATAATCTCCCCTCTTAAAACAGCCTTTAGGGATTCCCAGAGGGTGGATTTACTAACATCTGACGTATCGTTTATGGACAGGAAAATATCAATTTGCGTATTAATATACTTAACAAATGATTCATCCCCAAGCAAAACATTACTAAAACGCCAAGGACGCCGAGCAGATTTCTTTGGAAAAGATATTTGTAAAACCACGGGCCCATGGTCAGAGATGACAATGCCCTCGTATCTGCAGTCCTTAACCGAGGGCATTAGCTGGTTATCAATTAAAAAGTAATCAATGCGGGAGTAGGAGTTATGTACTGGGGAAAAAATGAATAATGCTTAGAATTGGGATACAAGGAGCGCCAGGGTTCAGACATATTATACATTTGTAGAAAAGCATTAATCGTCCTAGCTGATTTTGATATATTGTAGTTGGTGTTCGAGGAACGATCCAGTATTGGGTCTAATACGCAGTTGAAATCACCCCCTAAAATAAGCCTGTGTGTATTTAAACAAGGTAATGAGGACAAGAATTTTTTCATAAACTGCACGTCGTCCCAATTTGGGGCATAAACACTGGCCAAGATTAAAGGTACATTATACAGGGTACCTGTGACCACAACAGATCTTCCCAGATGGTCTGCAGTAACCTTCTGCAAGATGAAAGGAGTATTCTTGTTAATAAGAATAGCAGCACCCCTAGATTTCACCTCAAAGATGGAATGATATAATTGCCCCACCCATCCTTTGCACAGTCTGTTATGGTCAGAGGGCCTGAGATGAGTTTCTTGGAGAAAAGCAACATCAACATCCATACTTCTTAAATGGGACAATACCCTGTTACGCTTATTAATATGATTTAGGCCTTTGGTGTTCCAACTAATGTAATTTACTGTAATATTGTCAGCCATTATTTCTTTGCCGCAAACAATCAACCATGCTCATCAGAGCATGGTTGATTGTTATGTTATTAGTAGGGTACTGAAGGATGTTACAGCATTTTGAAAATGACACTGCCACACACACATTCAAGCTAAAAGAGTAAAGAAGTGTACAAACATAAAACACATAGTTCCCCCCACCCACACCCTCCCAGCCCAAAAACAAATTACCCCTCCCCAAACGAGAGGTAAAAAACCCTGGGAACACTTGGTAATTTTCCGTTTTGCTGCCATAGGCAGTTAACAACCATAGAAACACTGCTCCTTTCACATACGTTTTTGTAGTCACAACTTATAAAATAAAATATAATACCCACCACTGACAATGGTCAAATGCAATAAAAGAGAGAAACGGCCATAACAGGGAAAAACAAAAATAAAAACATTAGCAAGATAAGTAAGCGAATAAACCGGTAAATATTTCTGGCCCTTCTGAAACGTGGGTCTAGTTCTTTATCGGCAACAAGTTCAAATTGAGTAAGGAAAACAATAACATGCTGATACCTTACTTTGGTGAAGATGTGCGCCAACCAAACTGGTAGGTAGATGCCGACTGTCCTCTACTGGTGATAACAAATAATAGTCTCTCCATTCACGGACCATAATAAAGTCTCCTTTCTTCCTTCCATCTCCATAAGAAAATAAATAAACCGGGAGGGAAAAACTAAAAGTATGAACATTAGGTAGGTTATAGTCCAGTATGAGGGATCAGCACACAGCGCAGGGAACCGCAGCGTCTATCTTCGTTTGTTTACGTCTCCAAAGAGGGACGAGTGCGTTTGGCAAGGAAGGTTTCCACATCCGCGGGTGCCTTAAAGGAATGTGAAACTCCGTCGTGGACAAGACGTAGCTCCGCTGGATGGTAGAGACCGTATGTGATGCCCGCCTCTCTGAGTTTGGCCTTGACTGGGGTAAACGCCGCTCTGCGGCGGCTAAGCTCGGCGCTCATGTCTGGGAATATATGCACTCTTGCCCCTCTGAATTTGAGCTCACCCTTGTTCCTGGATACTTGGAGAATCTTTTCCTTATCCGAGTAGTAGTGCAGCCGAACTATCATGGGTCTGGGACGGTCGCCGGGTTTGGGTTTAGGAGCCGGGGATCTGTGAGCGCGGTCCAGCACCAAAGGATCAGTTATCTCGTCGCCCAGAACGCAGGCAAAAAACGAAGCCATGAATGCAGTGGGCTTCCCATTTTCAACACCCTCGGGTATTCCAATGATCCTCAGATTTTGACGGCGGCTTCTGTTCTCCAAGTCATCATTCCGGTCTTTCAGTTTCCCCACCTCTTGTTTGAGATCCAATATGGTTTTATCCAGCCCTGCAATGCTAGAATCATGCCGGTTGAGCGCGCCCTCGATATCCCGTATAGTGGTGGCCGTCTCGGTCTGGGCTGAGCGCAGAGATGACATCTCGGCTCGGAATTCCGTTTTTAGAGAGGCGATATCAGCTTTGGTGTCCTGCCGAAGGGCTGCTATGTCTTCTTTAATTTCAGCGTGGAGACTAGCCATCTCCTTCTTGATTATATCCCCCAGTTGTTGACGAGAAATGCCCATCTCTGCTTTTATCAGCTCTAGAAGAGCGCTCTCCGTTGGTTGCTCTGCTGGTGGGGTTGATGGTCGGGTGGCAGCCGCGGTAGCGCTAGCATTAGCATCGGCCATGAGCGTTTGTCTGAGTGCAGGGCTAGCTAAACTTTGAATTGCGGCTTTGGGTGCTTTTTTCTGGCTTTTAGTCGCCATTTTGCTTACAAACAGTTTTCCAGTATGAAAAATTGCCTCGTTGTGCAGCCGAAATAATAAAATGTTGTGGCTAATCAATGTATATCAATATAAAATACGGAGCGCGTTGGACTTGTGACTACTCCATTTTAGGTCCAAACCGGAATAATGATTATAATATTAACAACAATACAGAATATTTCACCGTGCAGCGCTCTGTGCTCACTGACTCTGCTTCTCCTCCTCTTCCTCTCTTGTTTCTCCTCAGGAGAACATGCAGGGTCCTAGAAACCAGCCCGGGTACCAGCATGTCCTGAATGCTCCTCTTCCTCCTCCAGATGAGGAGCAGCCCGGCCCTTCCTCCCGAGGCCTTCCTCCTCCTCCTCCTCCAGCACTGATCCCAGGTCTCCTCACTGCTCTCCCTGGATCACCGAACACACCGAGGTCCACAGCCTTCAGGAAGAGGAAGGCGGCCGAGGCTGCTGCTGCAGGTCCGGGGCCGATGCCCGGGAGCAAAACCCTCCGTCAGACGACGCAGTACGTCTGCTCAAAGTGTGTGGAGGGAGGAGATGAAGAGGACACACCAGGGGGGGCTATGAGGGGATTTATTTATTATTTATTTATTTCGTTGTATTTATTAATATTATTATTTTGGACAATGTTCTTCGTATTAATTTAATAATAAAAAAAAGTTTGACATCTTTACTTTGTCTGGATGCTTTAGATTATATATCCTTCAAAACAACCTCTACACATTATGATAGTAATGATTATATGAGAACGATAGTATAAGTGCAAAAATAGCTTTACATATGATGGTCATTCTGCTGCATTTAGGGGGTCAAAGGTCACAATCTGAGCGGTCACATTAGCAAAAAATGAAAAATAAACAAACGTCCTCATTAATAACTTTCTTAACGGAGAGCATGTCTGAATGAGCAGAATGGTGTCAAAAACACATTAAATAATCTTATTAGAACTTAATGGGAACATGAAAACTGGCCAAGAACCAGTAACCCACTGGAGGCTGTTTGCTTCAGTCACTGCCAGACGGATCTGTGGGGTCACGAGGACTCGGTGGTCCCTCATCCTCACAGACTATGTGGCCACCAGAGAGAAAGTGTTGGACAGTTTAAGGATGATGGTTCAGACCGAAATAAATCTCTTTGAGCTGAACCAGAGGAGGCTGTTCCAGTGGTAATAGTCTAACATGAAGCTGTTTAGGTGTGTTGAAATAAAAGCTGAAGAGCCTAAAAACATCTTGTGTTTGCATTCAAGCATCTCAAGACCAAAAAGAGAAATGGAGGTCTGAGCTGCTGCTGCAGGATGTCCTGTGCTGGTCTGGACCACAAAGACAAATCTGTGGATACCTCATAGAGCACTTTGGACCTTTGCATTCTCCGTTAATCTGACTGTATAGCATGGAGCTCTTCAGTCATATATTAATATTGATCAATATTCATTGTTATTTATTATTATATTAATGTCATAAATTGAGTCACTTCCTCGGTTTCCTTACTTTCTTTACTTTAATCATCGGCTGGCTGACCAGCAAGACCCCATAACTTAGTTTTGGTCTCCTCACAGTTTATGAGGAGTTGAAGCATTTATTCACCCACAAATAAACTGTTCACACTCTCAGTGCTGACTTCATATTCACCGTCACACAAACTCTTTCGACCGTATGGGACAGAAATATGGTAAATTAACATCTACAGACTGCAGTAGGCTATTTAAGGGATTAAGTTACTAAGCATCCGCTGGCTATCACTGGCAAAATAAATGCAGATTGAAACTCTCAAAACCAAACTGCCATTAAGCTCTTTAGCAGCCAGTCAGTCATTTTTTTGTACATAGTAGTTTCATTTATAATACAGGCACAGATTTCCGTATAAACCTTGTGTAAAATATAAATAATTGATCTCCATGGCGGATAAGAACCACTAACTCACTGCTCACAACAGTCCACATACGTAACATGTTCAATGTGGCTGCAACTAAACTTATATGCCAAAGTAGCCAACATTTTTAAAGGAAATATGTTGAATTTAAATGTCTTGATTATGTTTTCTTTATGTAGCCTACCTATCAGTTGGTCTTAAGCTCAATAAACATATTTGACTGGAATTCCTTTTAACTGTCCGGGACATTGGACCGACACCAAAAAAACTGAAAACCCTGAACACATGAAAATATTTGCAAACGAGTCCTGAAAATTTATATATATGTAATTGAAATAATGACCTCATCATGTATTTTAGGAGTAAATGTACATTTTTAAAACTGATGTTTACCTTCCTGAAACATTAATAACACGTTATATAATGTGTCGTTTTAGCTTAAAGGTGGTAAGAAAAGCAAGTCACAGTTCTTATATTTCAACCAAGTCTGAAGGCAGAAGTGAAATCTAGTGATTCAACACGGAAATCAAATATTTCCATTTTTCTTGTGTAGCTCAACAAAACAATACCAATTAGATTATTAATCTGTCTGGGAGGTATGGTTATTTTTTAAATAAGCTGGTCAGTGATTCTATTTCAGTCCTGAGCTCACGTTAGGTGATTTCAGGAGAAACAGACCATAATGTAATGTCAGTTACGGTTAATTAACGTTAGCTAACGTAAGGGGCAGGTCCTGGTGTGTTTCTCGGTTGAGCCCAATTTTTAGCCGTTATCGGTTTGCTTTTTGGCAAATTGATGCCATTTAAATATGCAGAATCAACGTAAGCTATTAGCAGTTCCTGTTCGCAGTGTCATGAACGTACAGAAAATTACTGGATTAGAAAACCTAAAAATGTGACGATTCTCAGGAACGTTCTGAAGCTTCTTTTATATATATATATATATATATATATATATATATATATATATAGATTTGTGGAAGTAATTTGGCGAATTACATGTTGTCTTGAATGTTAATCACTCTGTAAGTGCTGACTTTAAGAAGGAGGTAGTGGTGAAATGGGTCGTTAAAAAATTAAGAACAATAAGAATAAAATAAGAGGAATATACAAGTAGTATATTTGTAAAAACTGTACAAGTAATAAACTTACTGTTGTTTGTAGCAAATAGAAACATTCTACAGCATATAATGTGATAAGACATTACTACATATACTAAGACACATTAATGTAATATATTCTAAATATGTTTTGGGTTGCAGCTAACCCATCATTCACAAGTGGACCAATCTGTTGGACGATCTACTCATTGTTTCCTGCAGCACGAGAGAAGTAAGATCCAATAGTTTTAATTTTAATTTAGCTGACTGTTTCATCAAATACTGACAATACTGGTCCTCAGGCATCAGCTTTTAAAATATAATAAACTCACACGTATTTTTCTTTTCTAATCATCATGTTTTATCAGTAGTTGCTAAAAATGTTGTGAACTGTGTCACAAACTCACTCAGCACTTTGTGACAAAGTTCAGTGTGAACGCTGAAGAACACCAAAGAGAGCGACTCAGAGAACAGCTTTGTTTCTGCACCAGAGACTCACAGCAGACTCACTGCTGCTAGGCCGTTAGCTTGTTTCTGCGTTAGCCTGTTAGCTTGTGGAGATTATTCCTGTAAACTTCAGCTGCTCTGCTGCAGTTTGGTTGATGATTAGAATCTTTTAGTGTCTGATTAATGTTAATTATTGTTAAACATTTGTATTAAATGCATTCATTTGTAATCACCAGGTAATTTATTATATCTGCTGCTGTATTGAACAACATACATACTGATTGGTTTGATCTGCTGCAGTTTGGTTGATAATTCAAATCTTTTAGTGTCTGTTAAATGTTAATTATTGTTAAGCATTATATTAAATGTATGTGTTTGTCTTCAGGTAATTTATTGTTTCTGCTGATGTAACACAAACATACAACTTTGTTTGTTTATTCTTAATACTTCATATTTTTTACTTTTGCTTATCACCATGTCTCTATTTTGTACTTTCCTGAACAGAACTGAAATGAAAGAAAAACATTTCTCATATTTTTAATGTTGTACACACACTCACATTAAAACAATTAGTCAGATATTTTTTAAACTATATGAAATAGAAGGAGAGACAAAGAAATTTAAAGAATGTGACAAACACAAATTTAAAACAATGTAATCAGGTCCCGTAACTTCACTTTAACTGTTACTGTGTGTATTGTAATATTAAAAGTGTTTACTTTCCCACACAACATTTTCAGATACAGTCTATGCAGAGTAGATCTAGACCGTGTACGGTGTTTTGAGTTTCACCTTTAATAAAATAAGTTGTTTACCGTTTTAGTTTGTTTTTTGATTTGTCTCCAAGTAAAACGTCTGTATGAACTGGTTTGAACTGGTTCTCAGGTTTTTCCCCGATCAGCTGAGTTCTGAGGAATAAGGACCGACACATACAGATAATTGTGTTAAACAGACTGAAGTTTGATGAGAGGATCATTTAGCTGCATGAGTCTGAGTCTCTGGTAGATAGTTGAGTCTCTGCAGCTGCCTTCAATCAGCTCGTCATCCTGAACATCAGAGCTTCTCTGCTTCAGTCTCTGTTGGACTCTCGGCTCGTCTTCACTTTAACTTAAACACAAACTGAGGTCTGTGATCCATTCCTGAAACCCGACGAAAACATGGAAAATGTTTTTTTATTTTTTTAGTGTAACAATAAACATTTAATCAATTAAATGTATTTAGTAGAGCCCAAATTCACTAATTAGCCTCAGAGGGCTTTACAATCTGTACAACAAACGTCCTCTGTCCTTGGACCCTCACGTCCTCTGTCCTTGGACCCTCACGTTCCTCTGTCCTTGGACCCTCACGTCCCTCTGTCCTTGGACCTCTGTCCTTGGACCCTCACGTTCCTCTGTCCTCTGTCCTTGGACCCTCACATCCTCTGTCCTTGGACCCTCACGTCCTCTGTCCTTGGACCCTCACGTCCTCTGTCCTTGGACCCTCACGTCCTCTGTCCTTGGACCCTCACGTCCTCTGTCCTTGGACCCTCACGTCCTCTGTCCTTGGACCCACGTCAGTCCTCTGTCCTTGGACCCTCACGTCCTCTGTCCTTGGACCCTCACGTTCCCTCTGTCCTTGGACCTTCACACCCTCAAATATTATTGATAGCAGAAACATTAATAGACAGGACCAGGACAAAGGTCTAAACATGATCAGTGGATTTAAATGTGTTGGACTAATATGAGGCAGTTCCAAGCTGATGAAGATTGTGATTTAAAAGAATCGTACTGTAAACAACGCTAACGTTAGTTCATTAGCTAACTCATTTACAACACTTTCCCAAAGGAAAAATCTCTTTTTTTAACAATGATGCAGGGATGTAAAATGCAGGATAACCACTATTCACCAGGCTTTATCTCACATATTACCATTGCAAAATGTTTCTCCTCTGAGACCACACACGTGTCTCCAGTGAGTTCATTGGAGCCGACCTTCAGCATAATAAATGTCAATCAATCAAAGGTTACGAGAATTATCAGATCTCTTAAACAATCCAAAACAAAGGATTTATTTGGTATGGATGTAGTTATGCTCAAAGAACTTAGCACAACACTAACAGATCCCATCACTAAAATCATTAACCTCTCAATCTCTCAGAGCATGTGTTTGGGAATCAGCTGCTGTTGTTCTAGTATTCAAAGATGGGGGTCACCTCTCTACCTGTAATTACAGGTAGAGAGGTGACCCAATCAGTATCCCAATCAGACCCAATCAGTGACACTATTTTACATACTCTGCATGCTTTTTTTTAAATATTTATTCTTCTTCCTAGATATGTTTTTAGTGTCTAACAATGCAAAATAATGTTGTTTCTAGTCCTTGGTCTATTTAACAGAATCTTCCCTCATTTATTTGCTTCGTATATGTTGTTGAAGGAGCCTCTGTGTGGCATGTCTTAATAGTACTTGACTATGTACAAGGGTGTCCTGAATGATGTTACTACTTATATTAATCTCTCTTTTATTGTTTCTGTAACCTTTGTAAAGGGTAAATAATGCATAACTTTGTAATTTTAATCTTATATTCTGTTTTTAGGGTGTCTTTTAAAACATCTGTCCAGGGACTACAGATGAAAAATATTCTCTTGACGCATTTACAGAAATGTTTTATTAATGTTGTTACAACCCGGCTCTCAGGCTGCAACATGAAGGAGACAAGACGGCTGTATATCTAATAAATAGGTACATTTATTTAACAAATACTATTAACAAATCACAATAACTAAACAAAGCCAACAAAGCAGCAGCTGGGTCAGCCAAGGAAAAGCCCCAGGAGGAGAGAGCCCCCCCCCTGTTCAGGTGCTGAGTCTTTATGACTGGGACTCTACGATGCTCAGGTGTGGCTCATCAGCAGCAATCAACAACCTGAAAGACAAAGAACCAGCAAACAGGACACAGAGCCCTAGTGGAAAGGAGGGGTCGTCACAATGCTACAAAGTTCTTCTATGTGAAACATGTTTATCCAAAAACAGGTTCCAGAGAGGATTATGTGTTTTTTAACCAACTTTATGATCATTATACTTAACCAGCATAATTCAAAACTGCACCGAAGTACACAGACAGGCTGGTCACAAGTTGATCTGGCTGCTTTGTGCTTTAAAAAGCGACTACTGACTGTGTGTTGCAGTTATATTTATCCTATGTCTCTGATTGATGTCTGTGTTCTGGACGTAGCGTAATGGCACAGTTCTTTGCCCACCCATTATGTTTTCCCACTCAATGATACGGGTTCAAATCCCGTTAAAATATATATATATATATTTTTTATTTTTTATACTTATAAATGTTCTACAGAGTTCTTCTACGTGACACATGTTTACCCAAAAACAGGCTCCAAAGACAATTACGTTATTTTTAAACCAACTTTATTATTTCAAAGGAAGGGCAGCTTGCTCCCTTCCTGTTTCAACACATAAACAACAAAACACGTATCAAACGCGAGTGGACTCGTTTCCTTAAAAGAGACTCCAACGTTGATCCGGTGTGTTCTGACCAGAGACTGTGTTTGAGAAGGTTTGACTCTGTAGTGAGAAACTAAACAGTGCGGCATTCACGAGGACAGCTACGCGTTCTCTTCCTATTTCCAACATCTGCCGTAGCTACGACAACAACAGACGCATTGGGCTGAAGGTCGCCAGCAGAAAGCAATCCTGCCCCTTGTCAGTGCAAATACTGAGAGAGACAAAGTGTGTGGGTGAATGAGGTCTGGAGGTCCTCTCACAGAATACTGATGGTTCAACATAATATGACATAGATATTGTATGTAATCTCTGAGCCCACCTCAGAGTCACAGCCTCTGCTCTCTATGAAGAATCAAACCAGCAGACTGTACCAGCCACCTTCCAGCATCCCAAAGAGGAGAATTAAATGATGAAAATATACATTTTACAGTAACAACACTTGTATAAGGTCATTTAAGTTCAGTGTAAAAATACTGCATGTTGGGAAAGTAATGAACACAAGCCTGAGTGAAACATTCATTCATCAGAGAGCTGAAGTTTGTCTTCACACTTCAACTGGTTATCTGATTTAATAGCCTGATAATTCCACAGACAAACACCATCTAGACTATCTCCTCCATCTCAACTGTTTTCATTTATTTCACTCATTTATCAATCTCTCTAGGAAAATGTGAATCCAAGATAACAGCTTTTTATTTGATGGTGTTTGTATAATTTATCCTTGTCTGAGTGTTGATCTGATCCCCTGTCAGTATGAATGAACCGAGTCAGGTTTTCTAGTGGACGACTGGACCAATAGAAGAGTGAGATGTGTGATTGACTGGCAGAGTGATACCAGTGCTGTCACTCATTTGTTTCAAGTTGCTGCATCCACCATTCAAGTCATCCAGCAGCTCTGATGTGACTTCAGCTCATTCTGGATTACAGACATAACTGAAGTGAGGCTCACTGAGAAACACAGCCTCACTGTCTGCTGACAGACGCTCTACACTGGTGGAGTGGCTGTTGATGACATAAGATGATGACATCACTGTCACAGGATCCTGAATGTCTGACCGGACCAGAGTCAGCAGAGGAAAGTCAGAGCTCCATCAGCAGTGTGACGTAGACAGTCTGTGTGGAAGCTTTCATACAGCCCACAGCCTCCATTTCCTCTGATGTGTAACTGACTCTGACATAATAATACTGCACAGTGCAGAGCATGGAGACAACATGTAGAATAACAGAGACACATGTCAGTGAAGGAAACACACAGGTGTCACTAATAACATTAATGAGGCTCCTTTTTAGAGGCCAAATACAGCAGACAGAGAGCCAGCATGCACACTACCTGTAACTGGGACACTGGAATGAAAGCAGCCATGATTAGTTATTAATAACACCTGTTCTTTATCTGCCACACACAATACACAACACTGTGACCACTAGGAGAGGAGGAGCTCACAGTCAGTGTTACTGTTTTACTCTCAGACTGACTTCAGATCAGAAGATGAGTGGTTGTGTGGAGGAAGAGGAGGACAGAGCAGAGTCTCTAGTCTCCGGCTGTCTGTCTATGAAGAGTGATCGGTCCAAAGATGATCCTCTGACCTTCAGTAATGAACCTGGACCCTCAGACACAAAGTAAGAGAACTGCTGCTAACTCATTAATAGGAGTCATTTTCAGTTACTGAACCTCTGACAATGTTTTCTGTTGATTTAGAGATTTTAAGTTGAGTTTGAGGTTCTTCCTCTTATTATCAGTGACCGCTGTCAGTCACCTAGAAAAGCTGTAATGTAATCTAAGAGGACTAATACAAACTGTTAAACCTTCTAAATATCAGCAGTAACAGTAGTTTGTGTATTCAGAGCTCCTTTAATGTCTTTGTTGTTATCAAGGATTCATTATGAATAAAATCATGTTGGTGTTTGCAGAGTTCAGTACAGACAGAGAGCAGAGTCTCCAGTATCCAGCTGTCTGTCTATGAAGAGTGATCGGTCCAAAGATCATCCTCCAGACTTCAGTAATGAACCTGGACCCTCAGACACAAAGTAAGAGACTGTTTTTACTGTGAGCTGACCTGATGAAGATGATGCATTGAGGATGAAGACAAAATATTCTGCTCAAAGATTTATATTGCTGATGCAGAACTATTAGTGCAGATACTGTTTCAGACTAAGATGATCTTAGTCTGGGTT
The DNA here is from genome assembly GCF_027596085.1 of Anoplopoma fimbria. Taxonomy (NCBI): domain Eukaryota; kingdom Metazoa; phylum Chordata; class Actinopteri; order Perciformes; family Anoplopomatidae; genus Anoplopoma; species Anoplopoma fimbria. The sequence continues at coordinate 16,194,567 of NC_072457.1, read as the reverse complement.
TTATAGCCACAAACTACTGATGTTTTTCTCTGGAGCAAAACACCTGAGAACCTCCATTTCAGAATTTACTCTTCAAGAAAAATACTCATATATTTCTGCCCAAACTTTATAGTCACTGTTCATAATGTGGGAGAATGTGCTTCAAATGTTTAATTCATTTTCTCATATTTGACTCAAATCAGCTGTTCAGACCTACCAGGTGCTTCTTGAATCAGTGCACATCATAACTGTGCAACATGTGGTGAAAAAGCATTTGTAGAAAAGCTTTGCTCACTTTGATTCTGTGTGTTGATGTTTGAGTTTGTTCTTTAAATAACTACTAAAAATGAAGCTCAAAGGTTTATTTCCTAGTGGTTCAGAGCTTTCAGCTGAAAGCTTTAAATCATTAGTAAGTGGACCTTTGAGTTTAGATTCTCTCCTCCATATATTGTTCCTGAAGGTCAAGAACAAACATCCAGGAGCAGTACTGATGTAAAAGTTATCTGATGAAAAAAACAGACAGGAAATGGTCAACTGTACATTTGGACCACTTCTGTTTTTATATTATATTTGAATTCATGCCTTCATTTGATATTTGACAGTAGAAAGTGACAGAAAACAGAAAAAAGGAAAGAGTGTGGACTTGAACCTGAGACTCCACTGTTACATGCTGTGTCTTAGACTGTTGGTCCACCACAACATTTAGACCTTCTAACCTCAGTTCAAACAGAACCAACTCAAGCTAAGCTGCTCAAAGACACAGTGACACAGTAATATGTTATATATCAATGTTATATTATATATGTTATACTTCAAAGATGGACGCCACTCTGTTGTTCAAAGGTGAGGATTTAAACTGATGATGAAAACAAAGTGATGATGATGATGATGATGATGATGATGATGATGATGATGATGGTGACACCATAGCATTAAATCAGCATTGTTCAATCTAAATTCAGCTACTAAAGAATGTTAGCATGCCAGTCACGCTCTCACACCAACACGTTACAGAACACGACCCGACAGGATACGACACGGTCAAAACCTGTTAGCTCCCCGTCACACACACCTGATTCTCATCACCAGCTGCTTACCTATATCCACTTCTATATGAAAATGTTGTTTTCACTGCGGTTGTTGTCTGTTACCAGGTTACAAGGTTCATTCATTGTCATTGAACAACAGGGTTGCACAATGAAATCCAGATTGCAGTCCCATTTGTCTAGAAAACAAAGCACCGGCTGAACGCCTGAAAGGCTTAACGCCAACAAATATGGATTCAAGCAGGATATTTAGTTTAGAATTGTGTCAATTATTACAACTGTCTTGTAATATAATTACTCTCTACGTGTCTGTTTGTGTGTTTATTTATTCATTAATATGCAGAACAAGCTTTGAGTTTGTGTATTTATAATGGAATGTAGAGAAAAGATGAACAGAGACACGACACCGACCCTGCAGTCACTTTTCATGTCAACACACACACGAAGAGATGAATCATTTTTTTCTTCTCATTTTTTTCTTCTCATAGCCGTTTTTATTTAGTTCTGAAGGCTGAAGACGCGCTCTGCTGCCACACTGGAGACTGGACTAACCAGACTCTCTGAATGTGGGATTTCCAGATCCTTTAAGCACTCGCTTCACCAGGAGGAAATCCTGCAGCATGAGCTCCTTCTGAACCAGCAGAGCAGCTGGACCGGCAGCGCTCTGTGACCTGCAGTGGTTAACGACGCTCCAAGGCCTCCAGTCCTTCAAAATGAAGGACGGCCTCTAGATTTTTAGTGTCAAAAAACTTGTTGAATAAATGCGACCTCTGACAGTAGTTATATTCACTGAATTTTGTTTCAGTGCAGAATTTATCTCTTGTTTCTATCAGGAGGAAGCTGGAACAACCTGAACCCAGCTGTGTGTCCATGAAGAGTGACCGGTCTATGGATCCTCCTTTATCTTCAAAGATGATCAGAGGTGAGGATTTAAACTGATGATGAAAACAAAGTGATGATGTGTTTCTATCAGACTCTCTGTTGTGAGATCTCCAGTTTTAAACCTTTACTGACTCAGATGAAGTTCTCTGAGCACCAACACTCTTCTTCATTGAAACACATTCACACTGGGAGCTGCCCAGTACAACCAGTCTGACACTGAGACGCTCCACTGGAGCAGCTGGAGGTTCTGGGTGCCTTGCTCCAGGGCTCTTCAGCAGTGTACAGTGAGGGAGGGAGAGCTACATGGAGGGCTTGGTGAGAGCTGTTGGGACTAAACCAAACTGACTGCTGAAGAAAACAGTGAGCTGAAAGACGGAGCTGTTGATTCTCAGTGGGATCAGCAGGACCAGTAGACCTTTACCAGTACAGGGAGTCATCTGATCCACATCCACATATCACTTCATGGACCTTTACCTTGTGTTTGTCTCTGTGTGGACAGACACAATGTGAGCTGATTCTTCATGATTCCTCCACAGAGAGGACCAGGAGAGCTCACAGGTTCCCAGAGGTCAGTCTGCCCAGCAGCATCAAACACACCTGGACTCCATATTTATGGTCTGTACTGTACATGTACAACTACTTTTACATCTATTCTGTTCACAATCATCTCCATGCTGCACTTTTTAGACCAGTGGATTGTCAGTCTGTCCAACATGGATCTGATGTTTGGTTCCATGGTTTTAGTTTGTGTCCTTCATATAATATTCTGTTCCAGCTGCTGGAGGAGAACATCCTCACTTTTGTGAAGAACGAGCTGAAGAAGATCCAGAAGGTTGTGAGTTCAGATTACCCAGAATGCTTAGAGAGTCAGAGGGAGGATGAGGAGGTGTTGGACGGTGAGGATGAAGAGCAGAGGAGGAGCAGCAGAGAGGCATTTCTGAAGATCACACTGCACCTCCTGAGGAGAATGAAGCAGGAGGAGCTGGCTGACTGTCTGCAGAGCAGTAAGAGGATTTCTCTAAAGATTTAACATGCTGGATAAATGGGACCTTTACTAATGTCTCAAGAGATGGACCAAAATATATTCATATACTCTTCTTTGAGGATACAACATGTTCTATTCTATAAATCTATTCTTTGACTCATTGATCTTCTTTGTTGTGTGTTCATTCAGGACTTCTTGCTGCAGTTTGTCAGCGTGAACTCAAATCTAACCTGAAGAAGAAGTTCCAGTGTGTGTTTGAGGGGATCGCTAAAGCAGGAAACCCAACCCTTCTGAACCAGATCTACACAGAGCTCTACATCACAGAGGGAGGGACTGCAGAGGTCAATGATGAACATGAGGTCAGACAGATTGAAACAGCATCCAGGAAACCAGACAGACCAGAAACAACCATCAGACAAGAAGACATCTTTAAAGCCTCACCTGGAAGAGAGGAACCAATCAGAACAGTGATGACAAAGGGAGTGGCTGGCATTGGGAAAACAGTCTTAACACAGAAGTTCACTCTGGACTGGGCTGAAGACAAAGCCAACCAGGACATACAGTTCACATTTCCATTCACCTTCAGAGAGCTGAATGTGCTGAAAGAGAAAAAGTACAGCTTGGTGGAACTTGTTCATCACACTTCTTCTCTGAAACCAAAGAAGCAGGAATCTGCAGGTTTGAAGAGTTCCCGGTTGTGTTCATCTTTGACGGTCTGGATGAGTGTCGACTTCCTCTGGACTTCCACAACAATGAGATCCTGACTGATGTTACAGAGTCCACCTCAGTGGATGTGCTGCTGACAAACCTCATCAGGGGGAAACTGCTTCCCTCTGCTCGCCTCTGGATAACCACACGACCTGCAGCAGCCAATCAGATCCCTCCTGAGTGTGTTGGCATGGTGACAGAGGTCAGAGGGTTCACTGACCCCCAGAAGGAGGAGTACTTCAGGAAGAGATTCAGTGATAAGAAGCAGGCCAGCAGGATCATCTCCCACATCAAGACCTCACGAAGCCTCCACATCATGTGCCACATCCCAGTCTTCTGCTGGATCACTGCTACAGTTCTGGAGGATGTGTTGAAGACCAGAGAGGGAGGAGAGCTGCCCAAGACCCTGACTGAGATGTACATCCACTTCCTGTTCAGTCCAAACTGAAGAACGTCAAGTATGATGGAGGAGCTGAGACGGATCCACACTGGAGTCCAGAGAGCAGGAAGATGACTGAGTCTCTGGGAAAACTGGCTTTTGATCAGCTGCAGAAAGGAAACCTGATCTTCTATGAATCCGACCTGACAGAGTGTGGCATCGATATCAGAGCAGCCTCAGTGTACTCAGGAGTGTTCACACAGATCTTTAGAGAGGAGAGAGGACTGTACCAGGACAAGGTGTTCTGCTTCATCCATCTGAGTGTTCAGGAGTTTCTGGCTGCTCTTCATGTCCATCTGACCTTCATCAACTCTGGTGTCAATCTGCTGTCAGAAGAACAAACAACCTCCCGGTTGTCTGAAGTCTTCAGAGACAAACCTAAACTAACACATCTCTACCAGAGTGCTGTGGACAAGGCCTTACAGAGTCCAAATGGACACCTGGACTTGTTCCTCCGCTTCCTCCTGGGTCTTTCACTGCAGACCAATCAGACTCTCCTACGAGGTCTGCTGACACAGACAGGAAGTAGCTCACAGACCAATCAGGAAACAGTCCAGTTCATCAAGAAGAAGATCGACGAGGATCTCTCTGCAGAGAAAAGCATCAATCTGTTCCACTGTCTGAATGAACTGAATGATGGTTCTCTAGTGGAGGAGATCCAACAGTCCCTGAGTTCAGGACGTCTCTCCACAGATAAACTGTCTCCTGCTCAGTGGTCAGCTCTGGTCTTCATCTTACTGTCATCAGAAAAAGATCTGGATGTGTTTGACCTGAAGAAATACTCTGCTTCAGAGGAGGCTCTTCTGAGGCTGCTGCCAGTGGTCAAAGCCTCCAACAAAGCTCTGTAAGTCCAGAGAGAGTTAGATTCATATATCATAACTTAAATATGCTGCTAATTTTCTACTTATTGATTATTTTTTGCTCATCCTTGTCTCTTCAGACTGAGTGGCTGTAACCTCTCAGAGAGAAGCTGTGAAGCTCTGTCCTCAGTCCTCAGCTCCCAGTCCTCTAGTCTGAGAGAGCTGGACCTGAGTAACAACGACCTGAAGGATTCAGGAGTGAAGCTGCTGTCTGCTGGACTGGAGAGTCCACGCTGTAAACTGGAAACTCTCAGGTCGGGATTCAATTATTGTCCACTTAAATCCTGATTTACATTAATGGATAAACTCGTAACCTTCATCAGATTCTCTCTGCTTGTGTGATTTCAATCACATATTAAATTTGAATGTATTTCTATAAACGTATAATATATTGTTTTTTCTCACTCTGCTGTTATAATTTGAAATATCAGAAACCAGTGATACCAGTAATGTTGTCAGATTGTTGATGGACATTGGTGGGTGTTTGGTTGTGACTAGAAACCAATCAGTACCAATGTTAATGTAACCCCACAGTAGTCGACAGTATCTCAGTACTGCAGAAACCTTCCAGCCCTCACAGTTCCCTCAGATCATGTGACATGTGTGTTGTTTGGTGTGTTTGCAGGCTGTCAGGCTGTCTGATCACAGAGGAAGGCTGTGCTTCTCTGGACTCAGCTCTGAGCTCCAACCCCTCCCATCTGAGAGAGCTGGACCTGAGCTACAATCATCCAGGAGACTCAGGAGTGAAGCTGCTGTCTGCTGGACTGGAGGATCCACACTGGAGACTGGAGACTCTCAGGTATGAAGAGGCCTGCTGCATCCACAGACAATCAGTCTGATAGAGGAGGTAGAGCTGGTTAATATGACCCTGACACACCAAGCTGACCTCAAACTACCAGAGACTCATCAAACTGTTTGTGTCCCACAGACGATGGTTGATAAGAGTCGACTTGTTGAAACTACAGGTGACAGTCGACCACAGACGCTCAGTGGAGAACCAACAGCTGATTGTGGACATGGTGTGTCAGAGCCCAAAGAGGTTTATTTAGGACTGGACCAAAGTTATAGGGGGACACAGGCAGTGCTCTGTGGCTGCAGACAGACTTGAGCTGGAATATTCTAAACCTCCAGATTACAGTTCAATCAGGAGAGACCATTCAAATGAGGAAAAGATAATCGTTTATTATTAACAGATGATATGTGATGATAAAGTCTTGACAGAGTCTTTGGCGCTTGGACTCTACGGGGAGATTTGTTATCGAGGGGTGTCGGCCCTGAGCAGCAGCAAGATAAATCCCCCAAAGTAAAAGTTAAATAAATAAAACACAGCTTTATATTTCCCCCAAAGGAATGTTCTTGTATTTACCAAGCCGGAATGAAACGGGTCACATATGATCGATGAAGATGGCATAAGCTGCTAAGAGATGAGGCATAACAATGAGCATGACAGAAATTTGAGGTGAGGAGTATCAACAATTTACCATGAATGAGTAGAAACAGGAGCAAGCCCTGCAATGACTAGGTCAGCACTGACCAGACCATCTACGAGAACTACTTTTTGAGCCAAGCCAGCAATAACTTGAGGACAGCAATGCACTGCTTGCAATGCTAAACTTTGGCAACCTTTAAGAACATTAACCAGAATAGTGTACGAATTACATCAGGATATATTCCAGAAAAATGTGAGCTTTCAATTTTGCATACAGAACACACACACACACACACACACACACACACACACACACACACACACACACACACACACACACACACACACACACACACACACACACACACACACACACACACACACACACACTCTGATTCATGGATAAGCATGCACCTGCACATGCTTAACTAGTTAATATATGCAGCAACAGGAAACAGATGACAGCACATGCTTTGCCAATCTGGGGGACACGAAGAGGCTTTAATGGTAACGCAGCCACATGATGTTGTTGTTTTTCATACAGTCCCTCTCATACGGCAATGACATTGGTCCAAAAAAAGAAATATTGCCAGTTACTGGCCAGATTGCCATGAAGTATGAGGACAACAACACAACAAGTCGCACAACAAGGAACATTATCCTGGTCAGATATTGATGGAATTTGCTGTGGATATTCACTGGCCCTAGAGAATTGATCTGTATGCTTTTGGTGACCGTGTGATTTTCTTCTGGTATCGGAACCTTGCAAAAGCAATCAGATATTGACTGCTAAACAGCTTAAAAAACACATCAGAATCAGAAACTGTTTATTGCCAAGTATGTTACACATACAAGGACATTGACTAGGTGATTAACTGGTTCGTACAGTAAATAACAAACACAGTGCAATAATAAAGACATAATTCTATGAGCTAATTGAGTTTGCCTGATGATAAAAGCACACTTAAGAAGCACTCATGACAGCTCACTTCCCAAACATGTCAAAGCAAAAGTTAGAATTGACAAGCACTCAACTGAGAAAAAAATACACAAAAGTAATTAGATATGACAAGAACAAAAATATGTGGGAACTGGCGACATGATTATCTGTAGGCACATTAAACACATGGTGTGTATTAATAGAGTGGATGTCACATGTTCACAGCCCATGCTTGTGTGTGTGTTTGTGCAGAGGAATACCCCCTTGAATCTCACATTTCGGGCTTCATGAAATGTATGCGTGTGATTGCTACTCAGTCCGTGAGTATGTGTTTTAGGACTCCACTTTGACTTCATTCCTGTTGAAAATGCATGCTTCTTTATCTTTCTGGGGTGTTTCGAGCCAAACTACATTTGTTAAACAGAAAACAACTTCATGGTAAGAGCAAGAGGGACAGAGAAGAAGACAGAGAGAGAGAGAGAGAGAGAGAGAGAGAGAGAGAGAGAGAGAGAGAGACAGAGAGAGAGAGAGAGAGTTTGAGCAGAAGCAGCCAGGGGAACTAAATCTATCTAAACACACCTGCTTATAATGATTTTCACCAATCTTTCTCTCACTGTGTGTGTGAGTGTGTGTGTGTGTGTGTGAGTGTGTGTGTGTGTGTGTGTGTGTGTGTGTGTGTGTGTGTGTGTGTGTGTGTGTGTGTGTGTGTGTGTGTGTGTGCAAACTCAAAATATGCCTGTGGTTCATCAGTTCTCTAAAGGCTGAAACATAGATGCACAGAAACACACATACACACATTCAAAGTATGGTATTGGTTAGCAGAGAGCAGACTTTGTAAACAAACTCATGTAAACAGAGCAGATTCACACACACACACACACACACACACACACACACACACACACACACACACACACACACACACACACACACACACACACACACACACACACAAACACCGACATTTCAGACTGTCCTCTTAATGGTATAAAGAGTGTTATGAACAGAACATTAGTGCATTAGGATATAATGTAAAACACATACTCATGGTGTATAAACATGTCATTTTCATTTAGAAGTACAGGGAAGGATAATGGATTTCATTTTAAACATAGACCCACGTCTTCCTTCCTGCGTAATTGGCCCTACCGCAAGGCCACGTTGCCTTTCCATTAAGCTGTCAGAGCCACCATGGAGTCCACACTGTCGCTAACTTGTGGCGGCTGTGGCGTAGTGGAGAGCAAGCTGGTTCTCCAATCAGAGGGTCGGTGGTTCGATACCCGGCTTCGGCAGTCGATGTGTCCTTGGGCAAGACACTTAACCCCAAGTTGCTCCCGAAGGCTTGCCATCGGTGTGGACTGGGTGTTGCATGAATGTTAGTTAGAGTCTGATGGTGGCACCTTGCATGGTAGCCTGTCATCAGTGTGTGAATGGGTGAATGATATGTAATATACTACTGATTGTAAGTCGCTTTGGATAAAAGCGTCTGCTAAATGACTGTAATGTAATGTAATGTAATGTAACTTCACTCCCCGAATAAATGTTGTTGTTATTATTGTTATGTTGTTATTACCTTAAAAAGGCTGCTTTTGTTACCCATCTTCCGGACTAACTAGTGAGTTCAGAAAATGACTCATCATCTAAGAGAAAGCCCAGTGCTGCCAGTGTTCCCTAGCTGCTGATGGCTATGACCAACACTCTGTCTATTTGATCTTCACAAAGTTGTTTCTTTCTCTGAGCAACATCTTAAGAATCTAAATGCAGCTGAGGTAACTCTGAATCGTCCAGCTGTCATTAGCTGCTGGCAATAACATTACCTTTTCACTTTGATGCCAAGTAATGAACCAAGCTCAGGACCGACCTACTTAACCAGCAAGGCAGGTAGCATATGTATATGCGAGGCTACATAAATGAAAGGAGCTGTTGGTTTCTGTGTCTGTGTATCTACAGCAGCAGCTAACCCGAACCCCTAACCCTAACCCTTAACCCCTAACCCTAACCCCTAACCCTAACCCTAACTTTTCCAAATGCTAACCCTAACCCTAACCCCTAACCCTAACCCTAACCCCTAAACCCTAACCCCCAAACCCTAACCCCTAACCCTAACCCCTAACCCTAACCCTAACCCCTAACCCTAACCCTAACCCTAACCCTAACCATAACCCCTAACCCCAGGAGAAGATAACCCTAACCCTAACCCTAACCCCTAACCCTAACCCCTAACCCAGAGGGGCTAACCCGAACCCCCCTAACCCCTAACCCTAACCCCTAACCCTAACCCCTAACCCGAACCCTAACCCTAACCCTAACCCCTAACCCTAACCCTAACCCCTAACCCTCAGCCCAGTCGTTTATCTTACTTACTTTAGAGGCAGGGGAATGAGGTGGAAGCTTAGAGGTGAGATTCCACTGATGAAAAGTGACATTGTTAAATAAAATCTGGCATGAAATAAACGTGTAATTAGGAAAAAATGCCTGAAGCAAACTGACTTTTGAAAAAGGGGGATTTTAAAATCAACTTGAAAATTGTAACAAGAAATAAAAATCCATCATATGATATGATATTAATCACCTTTATGAATAGTTCTTTTTACATATTCCATAAAACTGCAAGTATATGAACAATAATTTGAAATACAATGTAAAATCAGGTTCTGGGATCAAACCACCAATCCTCTGATTTAATGATAACCCTGCTATACCACTGAGCCACAGTCGCCCCACTTACTGCCCAGCCAGCTAACTAAGGATGATGGCAATGCTTTTAGATGGTTGTTTTGTTTATGGCCTTATAGAATATTTGATTCTCTCCAGTTCAAACTGAGCTTGTGCTGTAGCAGCCCTGACACAGCACATGTCCCAGACCTTTCTATGACCTCATCTCTTCCTATCCAATATTCACTACCTCCTATCTTTCCCTCCTTGTGTCTTCTTCCATTCCCCCCTCACTCCCGTCCAAAAAAGTCTTTCATATTTCAGTAGGTTTTAGCAAGGATCAACTCTCTAAGGTTAAATTGCTCCTTTTAAAGGTCTCCAAATGTGCATGTGTGCTTTGTGACAGCTGTACTTCATGCTGCTGTTCTTACTAGTCAATGCATATAGATGTTCAACTTGCCAATCTTTCCAAATGTATTTAATCCTGTTTAAAAACATGGAAAACATGCTGTTATGGAATTTTACCTTTTGATTGCCAAAAATGTTTCAAAATAATGTATCTTTGAAGCAGAGGCCTTTTCTTTTCATTTGTTTCTTTTACCCCTATTATTTTTTTTTTTTTTTTTTGGGGGTCTGTTAAGAGGGTTTGAACATCCTATAATTCGTTATGTAAATTATTCCCGACTAAATTACATCAGCATAAGCAAATAACTCAGCATAATACCATGCTTTGTTAACGTCGGAGGCAATTAAAAGAGAATATTTCCACCAGTGGACTGAATGTCTACTTTTTCAAACTCTGCAAATTTAATATAACAAGCTTGGCTATGTTCTGGTTTTCTACCTTCATGTGTGTGTGTGTGGAGGCTATGCTTGCATTGACATGTTGACATTTTTGTTGTTTCTATTTATGTGCTGACGACAACCTGACCTAAATCTTACTCTCTGATCGGGTCCCTGCGAGGCTTGTACAAGTGCATTCTGGGAAAATAAAACCTCTCACCAGCTGACCCTGTCACACCTTTCTGTCACTCCTCAGGAAGTGAATTTGTATGTTAGTGTGTGTGTGTGTGTGTTTCCCTCTTTTTTTACCTTTTCTTTTCTTGTGAACAGCTTTTTTCACCTCTGCCGCTCTACGGCTGTCTGAAACAAACCCTATCAAGTGAAGTTTTGTCTTTATTAGATAGCGTTGTGTACATCGCCTGAACCTTTCCCAAAGTTACACTTGATACTTTTTGGTTAGCAAGTATGGATAGCCAATACTTTGTAGTTTTATAAATATCTCTCTCTAAATTGACCACCGTCCTTATGATTTTTGTTCTTGGTCTAGTTTCATTCCTGTACTTACTTTTGCTGTGTATTTTGTTTATCTCACAGTGTGTCATTGTTTTGGTGTGTCAGGGTCCACATTCACTTTCTCAGGTTTTACACTTCTACGTTAAACATGAATAGTTTAGGCTTTTTGAGACAACAAAATGAAAACATGAAAATCACTCGTGACATTTTCTCATGACACCAGCAATATGTTCTATCGACCCTTTGCTCTCGCCTACTGCTATTCTGTCAAGCTATCAGAGCTCGCATGGAGCCCACACTGTCACTCGCTGCATTCGCTGCATAACGTTTTTTGGGGAAAAACAAAAGAGTGATTTCAGAAAGAAGCTTGAAGTATAAATACAGGATTCCAAAAGTATTCAGCAGAGGAAACAGGTTGTATAGATAAAGATAGAAGCTTAAACATACAGAACAGTGTAAAAGTGTAATTGTGTTCATTTTTAGTCTTATTTTGATGCAAAGATTTGTAGATTAGCAGGAAATGTAGCACAACATGGAAGTGACAGCATTGCTCTGTTCATTTAAATGTTAAAGTGCAATAACTAATATATTGCCCCTTAAATCAATGAATAATGTTGATTAAATAATAGTGATCTCAACATTGATAAAAAAAAAATCATGATTATCATTTTGGCAATTATCATGCAGCCCTATTAGATGTTTACTCTGAATACTTATCAAGCAGACATACTGTAATAGAGTCCTTTTTGAGAACATTTCTGCAACGTCACACTGCACAGTACAGACTTTATGTTGTATGATTGTATGATGTTTTAGACTCTCCAGCCCTGGCAGAGGCTGTTCTGCCACAGTAGTTCCCCCATCATGTAGCAGCACTGACACAGCACATGTCCCAGACCTTTCCACGACCTCGTCTCTCCCTATCTAATATTCACTCACTCCTTCTGCATCTCCTTCCTCCCCCCGCTCCCCTCTTTGTGTCTGCTCGTGTTCAACCTCCTCCCCTCCTCCCGCCAGGTCTTTCATATTTCAGTAGGTTTTAGCAAGGATCAACTCTCTGAGGTTAAGTTGTTCCTTTCAGAGGTCTGAGTATGCATGTGTGTGTGTGTGTGCTCAGTAGACCAGCATTTCCCAGAGGTTAAGTCGAGTGTTTCAGAAATCAGTAGGAGAGGTGCTTTACTGCTCTATAGTCAGTGCAGCGTGTGTCTGTGTGTGTGTGTGTGTGTGTGTGTGTGTGTGTGTGTGTCTGTGTGTGTGTGTGTGTGTGTGTGTGTGTGTGTGTGTGTGTGTGTGTGTGTGTGTGTGTGTGTGTGTGTGTGTGTGTGTGTGTGTGTGTGTGTCTGCGCCTGTGTGTGTTTCCCCATCAGCAAAGAAATTGTGAAGCATAGGAAGAAACACAGGGAACAAGTTTTTTAAGGCTTTGGACATAAAAATGGGGAGACTATTTGGAGTCTTTCCTCGGAGTGAGCCTTGGAAATTCTATTTCTACGCTGGCAGATACACACATAGGTACAGCTCTTTGACCCGGCACCCCATGTTTTTATGACATTATGGCACCAGCATCATTGGCCTGTGGATGTCTTCCATATGGTTGCTATATACATTTTCACTGGCTAATGATGCAATCTTCATATGCATCATAATCTAGTTTTCACAGTTAGAGGCATATAGTTACAGGCTGTGCTTGCTAGCATTTCCATAATAGTATACTTACATATTTAAATACATAAACATTGTTGTTGTAAGAGAAAAACCTAAAAAAAACATCAACATGCAAAAAAAATAAAAATAATAATTCAGTCAGACTTGCATTGACTTAATGTTTTTTGCATGAGATAGTTGGTTAGTCTTCCTCATACAACTGTAGAATGGAATGCTGCAACATGTTTTCTTTACAAGGCCACATGACACCGGCTGCCTCCGTTTCTATGTTCTCTGCTGACCCCAAAAAGTAGCTGCAACCTCAGATCAAGCGGACAAATTAGTTTCATCATTCAAAGAACCATCACTGTCTATGGTGAAAGTTCTTTTAAAGATTGTATACCATTATCTTAGTGTGAGCTACAGTGACATTTTAAACTACATTCATTTATAATTCTTAAGGATTTTACAAAAGATTAAGGATCAAATGAGCACTGAATGTACAGTTCTTGACACTGAATGACAATTCTTTGGATGACACAATTTCCAGGTTGTTTAAATTGCTTCATGTTTTTGTTGTTTTTAACTTGGTTTAGTGATGGACTCAGACCTGAATTTCCAACTCGAACTCACTGCAAACTGGTCAAATACTGTCAGTTGGTTAGTGACCCTCAGTGTCAACGCACTGGGCTTTCGACTTACTCCATAGTAAATCCATCTGTGTCATTATGAGACGATTAGAGCAACCAATGAAGTATAAAGAGCGAGGTAGTCCACATGCGGTGGGCTGGAGGGGTGGTGACCGGGTAAAACAAACTCAGGACTTTCATTCATGAGACTGCTGTTCGTGTCTTGTGCTAAACTAAAAGTAAACGTTGACATTTTGTCCCGTCAGTGGTGCCTCACGTGAGTCTGTCAAGTGATGAACCACATTATTTTCCTAAACCAAACAAAGTAGTTTTGTTGTCCAAACCTAATTTCCTGTGATTACAGAAGTTTATTTTGAAAAGACATTATGCTTGTCACGAGTGGAAATTGACAGGCTCTCCCTGACATTTCCAAAACCGACGCTGGAGGGGTTTATAGAGCGTCATATTTTGAAGCGCATTGCCACTGGCACAAGTGTATTCGCAGAGTAGTGAGTGAGAATGTGTTGGAATTTCAACAGCAACATTATGAAAATGATAAAGTCAGTCAACAATCACCTTAAGCACATATCAAGGATTAAAGGATCACATCACTCCAGTTCTGAGGTCTTTACACCGGCTTTCTGTCTGTCAAAGAATTGACTTTGAAATACTACTGGTGGTTAATAAAGCCAAAAAAATGGTTTATCTCTGATGTTCTGTTACAGTATGAACCATCCAGACCTCTCAGGTGGTCTGGGACACAGCTGCTTCCTGTCACCGGACTCAAAAGTAAACATGGAGAAGCAGCGTTCAGTTTCTATGCACCACGTATCTGGAGCAAACTCCCAGAAAACTACAGGTCAGCTCCACTGTCACTTCTTTGATATCGAGGGTTGAAGACTTTTCTGCACTTTACAAAGCATCTCTTTTTTTTTGTGTTGTCTTATTCTAGTTGAGCTTTTTTATCTTATATTCTCTTGAATCTTTAATGACTGTTTTTAATTGCATTTAAATGTCCTTTTATAATGTGTTCCTTTTGCACATTGTATCAATGCCTATGATGCTGTATGTAAAGCACTTTGAAATGCCTTGTTGCTGAATTGGTCCAAATGAACTTGCCTTGCCTTAAATTGGCAGTATCTCACCGCTTTATGCATTAATACAATTTCCTTTATTGTTGTTATTTGTTGAAGCAGGCTAGACAGATTCATCAACAATTTAACAGCAGTTGTAGTCCCCCATCCAGCTTCATCTTTTATTATTCTTCACTTGTTACCTCTTCATCACACTGTCCTCCTCCCTCCGCTTTCATATTGGTAGTTTACCCAGTTTTTTCCCTCTCCTCTCCCATTCCTACTCTGAGTTACCAACAGATAGAAATGTCCATTTGGGAAACGAGTCCACTAGTGTCTCTCTCCCCCTCTCTCTTATCTCTGTCTCCATCTCACAAACATGCCCTTTATACCTTTTAGTGACCTATAAATCTCATGGTGATGAACACAAACACACTAAAATGCATCAATTCACACCCACAAACATGCCTGTCCATGTACTGTATCATTCTGAAGGTAAAATACCATCTTCCTGCTGCCTATCTATCTGTCTCTATATATATCACTCACTCACTTACACACACATTTATTTTACTTGGTGACATCAGCCCCTCATCATTAATTTTAATGACCACCAATAACCCATAATACACCGGAGTATGCACGCACACACATCCGCACAGCAACAGGCGCCACAGATCCTGGAGAGCAATTATAGTCTGCACTTTGTTTATTATCTATTACGAGAGGCAAGGGACTGTGTGTGTGTGTGTGTGTGTGTGTGTGTGTGTGTGTGTGTGTGTGTGTGTGTGTGGGGGGGTGTGTGTGTGTGTGTGTGGGGGGGGGGGTCGATAAGATCAGCCCTGTGTTTCTGCTATCCTATCCTCCATTGGCACCTCTCTTTGTCCTGCCAAAATTACAGACACCCAGCATCAAACAGGGAGGGAATAACAGGAAAACATAGGGAGTTTGTGTGTGTGTGTGTGTGTGTGTGTGTGTGTGTGTGTGTGTGTGTGTGTGTGTGTGTGTGTGTGTGTGTGTGTGTCTGCATCCACGCACATGGGACTGAAATACTTCTGACTCTATAAAGAACCTGATTACAGTACAGTGCGGTTTTACTTGGAGCTAAGCCTGCAGAGATTATGCAGGAAACTTTAGTCAAGGTGCAACTCACATGTGATTCGTCATATTTATTCACCATACATTTGTGAGTAGATATGTATTGAAATAAATACATATTAAAAACTTGCTATTTTAAATCTGGGTCAAAGGACTTTACAGGCTGACCATTCAAAAAAAGTCTAACTAACAGATGACAACTGTCCCGATGATAAAGCAGTTTGTTTTGACCCGCAAATACAAAATGTATTTTCGGCTCATGCTTAGATAGCTCTAAGCTTATTTGATTTATTCCCAAGGCGCACCAAACTGAAGAGAATTACACAACCAACAAAACCTCTTGTGTCCTGGACAACTACATGGACCATTATAACCCTAGAACTGTAGAAATCCAAAAGCAGCTCTGACTTTCTGCAATGCTAAGGCCTGCAAAAGCCTCAAATGAAGTGGTTCTGGTCAATGACTAAAGACATTCAGAAAGTATACTTTGTACATGACATCACAGTTTAACTTGTAAAACCTGAACAAAGTAAGTCAAATATGCCATCAGACCTAAAGCTGCTTTCTAATTCTTTGGGAATTCTAGACATGGAAAGTGTTTACTGACCATCGTAGATCCATTCAAAGAGTAACATATGCATGTCTTCAGACATACTTGTCCATTGAATCCAGCTTCAGCTTTAGGATTGGAAATTGGACAAGAACTGTAAAAACTGGGAAAATAAAGGACTGAGTTGATTCAAAGTCTGAAGAAAAGTGGGCTTCATATAAGGTCAAGTTTCAGAGAGGTGTCTCTCTCAGTGTGACTTCTCTCATTTTTATCCCGCTGAACTGGTTACAGCTTCTCACTGTTCTTCCTCACCATGCTATCGCCGCACAGTTAGAGAAGAGAAAGCAGGGGGAGAGGAAAGAAAAACAATCTGAGGAAGAAAAACAGGTATCCAGGGGCTGCAAGACGACAGCCAAGTGGAAATAAAGATTTGAAAGACAGATGGTTTCACGGTGCCACCAGCCGCTAATAGAATAAATAAGTGGCAGAGGGTGAACAGGAGGATGAGTTAAGAAATGGACAGCAGAACCTTAAGTCAGAGGAAGTGTGTGTGAGACACAAAGAGACATAAAGCGAGGTAGACAGCAGGGTAACAGGATGGAAGAGAGTTGACAGAGGTAGTCTCTAAGAAAAATAGATAAATGGAATATAAAAGAAAAGATAATAAATAACGCTGTCTTCTGTGGCAGCTTGAAACAGATCACAATATATCCTCCTGTGGAATTATTTTCCTCCGATTTCCCTCTCCTCATCTTCTATCCTGTCCTTTCCCGTTCTCTGAACTCCCCTCGAGACATTATCGTCTGCCTCTTTTCTTTTCTCAGTTTTGTTCCTCTCATCACTGTCTCCATTTCCTCCCTCATACCTCCCTCTCGCTTCTGTCCTGCATCACCCCTCGCACCTCAGCGTCCACCTGCTTTCATCACCATGGCTACAGCACAGCCAGTGTTTTATGTTGTCATGGCGACTGGGGTCGAGGCTCAAGCCATATTTAACAAGGTGGAGATGGCATATGCAGCTGAGCAGAGGAAACAATAAGAAGTCCTTTGAAATAATTAAACCAGCTTTCTCCTAAGGACTGTCTCCTTTTCAAGAAAAAAATATTCTTCACACTACCCTTAGGTGTATGTCTAATATAT
Source organism: Anoplopoma fimbria (assembly GCF_027596085.1). Lineage (NCBI taxonomy): Eukaryota > Metazoa > Chordata > Actinopteri > Perciformes > Anoplopomatidae > Anoplopoma > Anoplopoma fimbria. The sequence continues at coordinate 16,177,218 of NC_072457.1, read as the reverse complement.
TAAAGAATACATTGTTGAAATGTGATCATTAAAGAAGTTTTGCTGCAGTGGTAACCTGTTGAATGTAAGTTGTAGGAGATTAAAGGATATGAGCAAAGGATTTTAATGGATAAGAGGTAGTACATTCTAAAAAAGAACGTAAAGTTGAGATTATGGACATTATTCCTGCTTGCTGTCTCGAGTTGGTTTTTTTTTTTTTTTCAAGTGAACTGAGATGGAGAAAAATTGAAATGCGATTGAATCCGGAGTATGATTAATGAAATCATCATTATTATCATCATCATCATTGTCAGTAATCACACTTGAAATCAGTCACTGAAAATGATGTCAGGGAAAAAATGAACAAAAACCCGCCTTTCTTTTTCTACTGGGAAATAGTTGGATTCTGAATGCACGAGAGTAGCATTTCTGTGGTTGATTTAAAAGTGACCAAAATAGGGCAGGCAGAGAGAGAGGGGGAGCAGAGCTACGCACAATAGTCTCATGCCGGCTATGAGGATCATTGAACTGTATATTTCAATATTATTTTGTTTGCATTAAGAATGGGTTGGAATAGTTTTTGTAATTCAAAGTGAGATATTTTCCTCAGAGCAAAAAGTGGGAAGAAAACTGATTTTGAAATAAATTCTATGTCTGCTGGATGTGTAAAGATGCAACTATTTGCTAACCCATTTCTTTTTACGTGTTAATATATCAGTGTTGTTATTGTTGCCTGTTGCTTGTCCCTTAAAGATTATATGGCTGTACCATGAAGTCAGCCAGTCTTTCTTTGTGTTTTTCTTTTTTTTTTGCCTCAGTGAAATGTAGTTTTTTGTAGGTTCAACACCAAGAAATATGGATAGAAGATCAGTATTTTTTCAGAAACAAATATGTTTGCCATGATAACATCTATCTTCTTCTAAAAAAAATCCCCTTTCTGACTTCACAACGTTCTGGAGCAACTGGAAAAACACAAGCCAGAAACAATCCTTTGCAGCCACCAGTGGAATCTAATTCTACAAATAGTATAATACTAATAGGCTTAGTTAGTGTAATCTAATCAGTATCATATTTGAACGTCAACGTTATGAATGAAGCTTAGAACTACGGGGTAGTGTATGAAAGTCCATTCACCACTTTTTCATTATTATAACCTTTTTATTTTTAATTTGCTCCCATGTCTGTTTCAAACTTCAGTGGTTGCAGCTGAAAGATGACATATTGTCATACACACCATAAGAATGCATCTAAACAACAAACGAATTGAATGGAATACATACATGTATTTGTAGTCAGATCTATCATGCTCTAGATGGGAGGGAGATTATAATCCTATTCGTTTGTTCATTCACACAGACATGTTGTGCTGCGACAGTGTGGCTTTGAGCTTGGATTATGACTTAACCTTTTACGATCTGCACACCAAGCTTTGATTGGTCAGTAAGCGAGTTAATCTATCTCAAACATGATCTGCTCCTGAGCAGTCAGGTGTGTAGCATAAGATACCATGGTGATCTACCCCGGTAAAAAGTGAACCACCGTCACAGGACCCGAAGAAACCTCACTTCACCCAAATACAGCTTCGTAATACAGGGCCAAGGTTATGTGAGCTACAAAAGTTACCATGGCGATCTTGCCAGGTTAAAAGCAGACCACCACAGAGCTATGACAACCCTGACTCTGCTAGACATACCTTGCTGGCACAGATTCTTTAACAAGATGAAACTGGCAGTAAAAATAAAATATATAAAATGACAACAAAGCTCTTTACATTTACTGTATATATCTTACTCTGCCTATTCAGCTACCCAGGATGCATTTCTCTCGTTTAGCTTGCTTTCTGATGAATGCTAATTAAAGATGTAACTAAGGGGAATGGGAATGTAATTGAGGTTCAATTAAGACTTAATCAATTTGAAAGCCACTGCTAATGCAATAGTTGTAGCGTGTGTTGGCCATAGATCAGGATATGAAGGGGGTGTCTTTCTTTCTCTTCTTTTGATACGTCATTTCACAAAATCCGTCTGTCCACCTTGTGCTCTCTCCACCCTTATCTGGTACTATTTTCAGTCTCCCTGTCTTTTGTATTACCTTACCACTCTTTCTCACACTCTCACTCACAAGGCTTACACTATTTACTTAAAGTTCCAGTTTTTTTCCAAGAGACTTCCATTTTGGAAAAGAAACAAATCCCCCCCAGTGTTATAATAATGAGCATGAGCATTAGCACATGATATTGTGCTTTGACCAGATTTAAGGGTAATAATAATAACAAATCAGAGGGTAGCACAACCTAAATAAATGTTGATTCATAGAATCGTTCCATTACAACTATTGGTCCTTTGTCCTCATGTACCTTAGGTTTTCTGATCTAATTCTTTGGCTTGTAGACAGTGTGGGTTTGTTTTATGGAAATTGCTCTTTTATAGCAATACAAAGTATTGTACCAATCCATGATAGGCAATGTTGCCTCTATTTAATGTTTGAATATTAAATGCTCTATACCTCTTAGTGATTGCAGTTGATATTGAATACTGGAACATCAAGTACCAACTTAAATGTGTGTTTGTAGGATCAGGAGTTCTGGGGGAATGAGTGTATGTTTCAATGAAAGTTGAATTGTTAGGGCCGCCACCACTTCAGACTGTTGGTGTTCACTTTCAATACAGTTTGTGTGTATGTAAACATGTCTATGGTGATAGCTGGATGTTTAATTGAGGTGTTTTGATGTCGTTTTCTTGTTAATTAATCTTCTCTTTCTCTGTGAATCTGTTTTTCTCCCTGTCAAAATCCCCCCCCCTTTCTCCATCTCTTTCTCTCTAGCGGACACACCGTCTCCAGCACTCTGCTGAGGTCATTTTGTTGCAGTTCAGTCCATGCTGTGCTTCAAAGAGTGCCAGTATGTGTATTTGTCTGCCTACCTGCATGTCTGTCACATCTGTCTGTGTGCACACACGCATGTGCATCTGCATCTGCATCTAAACCATAGGCTGCATTGATGAGATCCAATGAGCACATCCACAGGTGGTTCTGAAATTTCCATGGTAACTATGCTTCTGTCTGTTGATTCTTTCCTGTGCTCAGCTCACATCAGTCTAATCAGGAGGTGAGATTTCCCTCCTTAAGAAAACCTGATACAGTTATTTTCTAAATAACTGAAAATGTAATTATTTTGTCTTGACGTGTTTAAATAATTGAACATTTAACGTGTTCACTCAAGGAGTAAGAGAAGTTCATTGGAATCATGATGACATTATTTTAATGACTTTTCTATCAAATATGACTGAGTCTTGACTTTCGCATCGTTTTAGTAACTCTCATGAACACATCCTATAAAATAACTTGTTTGTGTCCATCTTGACCAGTGGTCAGTGGTGATGACTTTAATACCACAACATCAACAGCCAATTGCATCACCGCAGAGGTTACTGGCTGCTCATACAAACATACAAACACAGAATTTGTTGTAATGGCATTGAAATCATTCTACCATCTCACCTTGGCACAATGTGTAACTTATTTCTGTGTGATGTTTCCATTTCTAAATCAGCAGAAGGCAAATGGCCCTGATATAAGTGGAAAATGCTAAATGAAATGTATGCCAACGTCGATTCTGTCAAGGTGTCCACCAAATAAATGTTGTTGCCCTTTTTCAGACATGAGTGAGAGAAGCAGGCAAGTTGTTCAACCATAAATAAAGGAGCACTCTGCAATCTCTCATAAAAGCCCACAAAGCCTAAGGGATTCAATTTGTGGACACAAATTAGGGCCTAAATCAAGGACAAATAAGTATGCTCCTCCAACATAATTGGAACTTTGTGTCATTAGCAGGAAGTTAGCTAATATTTAAGTAAGACCATCAGCATGAGTCTGGCTAAGATTGGGGTAAGGTTTTGGTCATGTTTGAGCTAAAGAATAAAAAGTCTGTTGAACAAACGTAGATACTATAATCCGAAGTTGCAAGGAGAGTTGATGATTGTTCAACGTTTTCAACTCACCGTCACTGCTCTCTGTGTGACCATGACAACCACAAAAGCCACAGAGTGGAAAATTACGCCAGAGCTAATTTTACCGGATGTATCCATCCTTCTCTTGCCCATTTAAGATTTAGAACATCGGTTTTGCCCAACGACAGACAAAGCGGTAACTGCTCGCTGTCAGAAAGTACCTTTATCATAAATTTGTCCTTGCTTTTTCAATGCTCAATGGAAGTCTTCTTCAAACTGAATATTAAACAATTTGTCCCAAAAATATTTTTCCTGAACTGCAACCACATCTCAAAGTTGTTTTTTTGCTCAACTAAAGAATATGGTTAGAGAAGCATCTTGATGAGCTCAAACACACATACAGACAATTTAAGCAACATTAAATCAAAAGTATACTGATGAGCATGTCATTAGCTGGGATATATAGTTTCATATTTCATTTTATCTCATCTGCTCTATGCTCAGTACTATATACTGTCCTTGGAGGCAAAATAAATCGGAAAAAAAGTTATCTACATGTTCAAGTTTTCTATGAAGCTTGAAGTCTCCCTTTTTACACTTGACTTTGTAAAAGAAAAGGAGTTTCTATTTTGAAAACCTATCCTGCACTTTTGGCACTGTTTTTGAATAAGGGCCATGGCTAACGTCTAAATCCCATCCAAACAGGGTTGTCGATACAAAGGTATAATACAGAGGTCAAGATATGAGGTGTGCTCGAGCTCTTCTGGAGAGCTCTTGAAGGCATTGGACCATGAAATGTGAAGTATTCTCAATTACAAGTTAGGCTTTTAACTGACACTCTTATCTAGAGCGACTTCACGGCACTCCAAAAGGGTATTAGTATTACTATTATATGAGAGCCTGGCACAATAAATTAATTCCTCTGACCTCCACGCTGTGGGGAATATACTTAGAGAATTTGAAGTTGTTTTCACTCAGCCGAGTATCATACGTCAGCATTCTGATCGTCTCAGCTGTCAAGTTTGTATCTTATTAGTTTATGGTTTTACATTCACAATCTGGTAGTCACAGTTGAACTCGCATGTTAAATCTTCCCTGACCAGATTTAGCTGAAATCATTAGTTACCTGGCAGTTTTACCTAATAACTTCACCATTTACATTTGATTTATGAGCCTCTGTGTTAGGGGGTTGTGCCATATTGTCTTTAATATATCAGGTTTTGAAATCCTGCTGTGGCGTTTCCATTATCCGTGTTTACCTGTACACAGCATGGAAAGCCCTAGCCTAGATGTTCTGCTGTGATTTGTCAAAGCAATTAGACCTTCAATAGAAGCGTGTTCCTCCTTTTAAAGAGCACAAAGCACAGGGCTATGACAGAAGCTTTCTTTCAAAGCAAGATTACAAGTGCAGACGCTTGTGTGACGACTGGAACTTGGCATTCAAGCATAATGCAGAATGCGCTAAGGGTGCTCGCTGTCATGTGGGTGAACTCCATTGTCACGCAGTTCGTGTGGAGCTGTCAAATGCATGTTGCTCAAAACAGATTATATGCTCTTCACCTTAAGTGGTGCTGCAGCAGCTCCGTCGTTTTGTAAAAGGATGTTGCCTTTAAATTGATGCACACGTTTGGTTTTGATCTTTTAATCTTGTAGAATTGGTTGCTTCCAAATCCATTGTGTTGTGTGATTGTGTTTGGAATGAAAAATGATTAGACCGATTAAAATGTGTGGTGGGCACAAACCAGTTTGCATTAATGAGATGCAAACAGGATAGATGTAAATGTTTAAAAAGTTGTGTAGAACTCGACGGGGTGACCTTATTGCGTCAAAGCTTGATTGAGTACAGTGAGAGAGAGAGAGAGAGAGAGAGAGAGAGAGAGAGAGAGAGAGTTGTAGAGTCAGAGATGGTGGAAGGGAACAGCGTAGAGAAAATGATGATGATAGTTTTACCCAATGAAGAAACCATTTCTGCAAAGGGACAAAATTAAAGGACAAATGAAAATGAGAGAGAAGGGGGTGTGGGGGGGGATTCACACCGTTGTACATACGGTGTATACTTTAATGATCAACCAATTCGTTTACCAATTCCACAAGGAGGTTACTTCTTCAGTCAACTAGGCTCCTACTTTTCATTTGGGGAAGAGGTAAGACCAAAACTCTGGTTCTTGTCATCCCCAATTAGAAAAATGTTTTATATGTCATTAAAATTGCGTAAAAGCTGATCCCAGCTGACACTGGGTGAAGGCAAGGTTAACTCCGGACAGGTCGCCAGACTATCGCAGGGTAGACGCGTAGAGACAGACAACCATTCACACTCATTCACACCTTCAGGCAATTTAGAAGACAAATGAGGCAGCGTTTGGATTTCTTCAAGCTGGATGTGGCAGAAGTGCCGAGAAAGAAGGACACATGGTGCAGGTAAAAAAAAAGTTGTGCAGGGGCATTTTTTGTTGGTGGATGGCATTTTAAAAGTTATGCACCAGAATTCAACCTAGAAATAAATATTTTCTCATTGTTGTACTCCTGAAAGTAAACAACAAATCAAATGCTCTAACAAAAAAAATATGAAGGAATCCAGTATGTGTGGCTGTCGCAAGACTTCCTGCCTGCAGTTATTCGGCCCGAGTACTCACTGCTCTTCACCGGAGTCTTAAACAAGTTATTATCCAAAGTACTAACAACAGCCATGTTTATCGTTTCTTTGTTCATTATGTTAATGTTGGGGGAGGGGCTTTGGTGGGAGGCCTGAAGGGACGGGCCGTCATGTTGCGACTTCGGACTATCTTGCTGGATTTAGCAACTTTTGGAGCTAGTGCTGCTAGCTACTTTCATTGGAAAAAACCAAATATGTACCTATATATAGATAGATAGATAGATAGATAGATAGATAGATAGATAGATAGATAGATAGATAGATAGATAGATAGATAGATAGATAGATAGAGAGATAGAGAGAGAGAGAGAGAGAGAGAGAGAGATCATTTATGATGAGGATGCCAATTAGTCTTTCAATGATCTATTATTATACAACACAATGGGAGCTTGTGGGAGTCAACAGTGTCATTTTAAAGATATATCCTCCTCCATTTAGCTGGTCATGGCCATAACTCTCAGACAAATACAGTTATCAAATCTCAAAGACATGTATACAAAAGTGTATGTTTGTGTGTATTTTCAATAGAGCTTGTTGGATTTATTTGTAGTAGAAGTTGTTTTTAAAGTTTTTTTAAACATTAATGATTATTTCGTAATATCAATATAACAAAATAACAAGCTTTCTTTTTGTGCATTTAAAACCCCATAATTAAGTGAAATTACATCTTATGCTAATGTGAAAGGACTTAATTGATTCTAGAGAAAAATGTGGGAAGAATAAATGCACGGAGAGTGAGCCCAGAATGGGATTTTTGTTTTATTTACGTTTTATCGCTACATGGTTTTATTAAAACCAATGAACTCAAAAACACTAAAATAAAACAAATGAATGAATACAGATTTACATTTACGTTTTTGGGTGCCTGCCATTTTTAGTAATTAGCATTATTAAAACCAGAGCCTCAGTATTGTTCCCTTGTGCTTCTCTCTCTTGCCGCATCCCATGTTGGTCTCTCTGTGATTTTCTGCGTGTGTGTGTGTGTGTGTGTGTGTGTGTGTGTGTGTGTGTGTGTGTGTGTGTGTGTGTGTGTGTGTGTGTGTGTGTGTAGTTCTTGTCCTGCCACTTACTCTAGTGCCTCCTGGATCCCTGTTTATCTGCTCACCTGCCATCAATCAGCTCATCAACTTTGCAGCGTTTTGACTCATCTGACATCAGATCGTTACGTTTTTTCAGTTGCTTCCGGCCTCAATCTGTTCTTGGTGCTTCATTCCTGTATCGTACCAACAACTAACTTTCTTGTGCTCAGGATTATCCCTTGTTAGCCTGACAGCCAGCACAGTTGCCCTCTAACTCCAGTGCCTGCCCACGCTGTTCCACCCTGCCCAGCCGGTCCTCTCCTCCTTCCTGCCCTCTGCTCTCCATCTAATATGAGCACTTTTCAATTACTCACTTAAACTTTGTCCCCTACTTGGGTTCACCTTTTGAACTACATTTAAGACAATTTAAATGTAAAACAGCTCATTACATTACAGACGTAAATAAATAGAAGAGATAGAGATCCAGGTAAAACATTTTTGATAAGTCTTTATAAAGATGTTTAAAAAAAAGTATTTTTGAATAAAATAAATTACAAGCAATTACACTTTACCTTTTTACATATGTTTTCTGTTAATTGTATCTCAATACACATTTTCTTCATGTTTCTCTTCACCGCCAGTTATGTAATTCCAGTTGAAAATACTCCTTGAATAGTAAATTATTACATTTGTTTTGCCTAAAATATGTTAAATTTAAAGATGAAGATAAGAAATATCTGCATACACAAAAAAATATTCTCAATAGTGTAAAATCATGTTGTAAATGACTTGAGTATCCTAAGCATTGCCCTTTGTACAACTGGCTGCATTTGTCATAAAAGAACAGGAACTTTCTATGACTTAATCTAATATGTAGAATGTTGTATTTACTGGTTTTCAATAAAATCCGGATAACTTATTGCAATCTTCAAAAAATTCCGATCTATTTACACCTTAAAAAACACCAAATCGTCATGGCAAAGACAATTAAAAGTGTCACGTCCTCTTGAGTTAGACACATTCCTTAGTAAATATTTTATTTCCTCCATCCTTATTACCAGATAAATGGAGGTGTTGGAAACTGTCTAACTAGAATCTGCTGGAGGTCAAATCAATCTGAATAATACATTTAAAAGATTCTTTAAAACAAAATATGTTTTGTTGTGTGTTTATGTGAGTCAATGTGTGTGTGCATTCATACAAGCTGTACATGAGTGACCTTCCGTTCGCATAATCAGTATGCATATGTGTGTGTGTGTGTGTGTGAGAGAGTTTTAATCTGTCGGCTGCCTAGTCCTTACACTCATCAGTTGGGAGTAAATCTAAATCCATATCGACAGCCGGGAGACCAGGACATGATCCATTATTTACACAATCAACCATTTCTCTCGTCTCTGACCCAGAAAGAATGAATTTGTCACTTCTGCTCAGTGCTCCGCCCGGGTAGTTAGTGTGAGGAGAGGAAGAGAGGGACAGAGATTCTATAATAATGAATATTTCACTTCATTGCACAATGCTCTGGTGCCCATTTCCTTACAGGAAAAAAAGTTTTACGACTTTATATGAATACATTATTAATGCTATATATATATATATATTTATTTTTGTGTGCGTAGGAGATTGCAAGGCCGTATTTGTTTAGGTCTGTATCTCTACATTTATATGTTTTCATGCAGTCTATTTCTTTCTATTGATGTGTGAATATATAAACGCGGCAAGATTTTTTATCTTTTCCTGATTCAACAAAGGAACAAAGCCAAAGTGGAGCCAGTGTGTTTGCAGATTTGCATGTGGCACAACTACTTGAAAAAAATTACTTTTTCTACACCCATACACACACAAATTACTTAATATTATATACGCAGGGATGCAAAAACACACATACCGATGCCTTTGATGCTTTTAAGAAATAATCTGATATATTACGTTACAGCCTTAATGCAATGTGTGTAAACGCCGTGCTTGTGTCCTGCCACTTTATAAACTTCATTTTTAAAGTTCAGTTTAAAATGATTTTAATTAATTTATTTTGAAATAATTATTATTCTGTATTGTGTATTATTAATTTCAATCCTAAAGCTTGGACGAAACCAGACCACCACCACGTATATGTACTTTGTTCACACATATACACACAATCATCTCCTCATACCCATACACAAACATGCCCTCACAAATTTATGCCCATTAAGACAATCACAAACCAATTCCAAAGTCCCTCTAGAAAAAAAACATGATTATCAAACTGAGCGAGTGAACAAACCAAAATAACACCATCATAATACCACTATTTAACTGAGGTATCACACCACTTTCAATTACAAAGCTGCCGCATTTGTTTCTTTCTATTGTCGATGTTGAGCACAACTGAACCCGCATCGAGCCACCATTAAAAACACCAACTGATTAAAAACCATTTAATTTGATAGCTAAAACGGCGGTTCCCCGTTTTCAGACGACCCATCCATCACGACGCCAGACACACAAATGCAAAAAAACAATTTGACTCCAAATGTTGTAAGCGTTGAATCACGCTGCGAGACATGCTAAAGCTAATTTGCCAGACAAATTAGTTGGCTCGATTCAAACTTCATTGGCGAAGTTATAAAATCTCGTATGGAGAGGAAAGTGCTCCTGCCGTACATTTATAGTAATTGTTTCATCGGATCCCTGCTGTGGGGGGCATTTTAGACGCCCACCCCCCATGCCATTTTTTAAACACTGCGACTGTCAAATGGCTTGGCTCAGGATACCAAACATTACAAAGACAGCTCCTCCATTCCTTTTCACTACTGGAGTCCATCTTCCCTGCGATGCCAACACATGCCGAACTGGTTGTAGTCCAGTATTTTTAGGCTAAAATGCTCCATTAAATCGTGCTGCAAGACAAGGTAAAAGTTGGTTTTACATCAGAATTAGTTCTATTCAAAGATCTGTAGACAACTTGAGAAAGATGGATAAAACATAAAAAAAACATTTTGAGTTTATCGAAACAAACGTCGACAGTTGCAATTCAGTGGCACATAGCTTCTAAAGCTGTTTAGATGTCAGACAAACCCAATTCCTATTTTGAGATAAAAAAAAGTTATTCTTCTTCTTATGTTAAACGTAAAGGAATTATGTTTAGAGATGTTGTAAGATTTGGTTTCTCTTTTCCGCAAACCCACTAAGATTTGATTTAAGGTTTGATCCACGAACGGAACGTTTGAGGATTTCCAAAACACTGGACAGAGCACTCCGTGTAATCTAATAAACATCTTGAAAAGTAAGAGCCAGTCTTGCTCTCTGTGAATTCTATTCTATGACATTTTCCAAACTATGCTAACGTACAGTAGCCTAGCTTTCCTGGCAAGTGCATCATAGCAAAAAAGCAGAAAAATCAGTGGTGGAACAAATGATGTTAACTTACTTCCGATGCTCGCAGTCCAACTTTGGTTTATAAAGTACTGCAATTTGTTTAAATCAAGACAAAAAGCTCCTTGAGGACAGACTTTCAATTGACAGATATTTAAATGCTAATGAAATAACTCTTACCAACCATTTCCAATATTTAGTCTGTCAGCCAAATACCTCAAACCCGGCTTGCACTCTTTTACTGTCTGGCACCAATCACAAGGGTTTTATTTGTCTTTTTACCAAATTCGAGAATGCACATTGTTCCAGCACTCTTGTGCATCCAAGAACAACTGATGTTACTGTACTGTTCTCTTGTCAAACAATCTCAAAGATGTCCATGTGTTTAAGATATGGTGACTGTGGGGGGAGAAGTCAGAGCTCTTTGTTCTTTATTGGAGTTTAAACAGCCTTGGCATGGCATCAGTGCCTGTTCAAGCTCACCCACCAGCTGAAGATTTTGTACAATTTCAAACCATAAGTGAACCCAGTTTGGCAGTTGTCCTTCTGTCTGTATATTTAGCTAACAAAACACTTTGTAGGTCTGATGATATGGCTGCTCTTCTTTTCAAATTTTTTTTTTTAGTGAGTTGCAATTTTGGCACTTGAATAGTTTCTAAGCCATTAGAGAAAAGCTCTGCCCCAATCTGCTTTATTATGCATCATTTGAAACTAGAGTCTGAGTTAGCTAAGCATTTTCTTTTGCTGGACAGATGTGTCCCTTTTATAATTGTTTCGTCACACTGTCACTGTGATGGCTGCTACCATGGTAACCGATCAGATTCACTTAAATTGCATGACTCCAATTCACACTTACAAAACTTACTCACGCTCTTACATACCAACCTGCATGTTTTTTTTTCACCACAGTAAAGAAAAAAAGATTTACTGTCATGCTGTTAACGGTTTCCATTTCAGTGGTTTAGGATAGGGTGAGCATGTTTTGTGTGTGTGTGTGTGTGTTCACTAAACAGACACTGAAGCAGTCCAAAGCCTAAAGCAGCGCTATTGTATCGGCCAATGGATTAACTGAACGCATGCTAATAGACATACTCAAACCCATGCCAAGGTCTTACACTGACAGACGCACACTCTCCCACTTTCTTTCAAAACCATGAAACACACACACTCACACACTCACACACACATACACACACTCACACACACACACACACACACACACGCACGCGCACACACACACTGCCAAAAAGCCTGATTTCAAGGCTATGTGCTTTGTTAATTGTGTACAATCTGCTTTCTGATTATGAAATGTTATTCTGTGCTCAAGGCCAAATTTATTTCCATGAAAGAAATGCTGTTATTTCGAACAAAGATTGTACACTCCAAATGCATTGTCTTGATAAATCTACATTTATAGAATAGGACACACACAAATGGACGTACACCTCAATTCATTTAAACTATGCAGTTTAATGGGATTAAAGAATGCACTTTATTATCATCATTAATATAATCATTAGGCTAACGTCTTTACTCAGGTTTAAAATATGATAATGTGTTGTTGGGAGTGATTCCTTTAAATGAACAGTCTCATCAAGATAAAGCAGTATCCCACAGTTTGCTGGCAGATGTCAGATGGCCTATTGTAATCTGGATACGGATTAAATGCTCTCCAACCCATAAACACAAGTGGAATTTAGGAAATCATACAACCCAGCACATCCCCAAAAAATTATAAATATGCAGCAAAACCCTAAAATGATCAAGGCTCTAATGATATGTTTTAACTTGGTATATATAAATTACATCTGTATAATTTAGGTTTGGGATTAAAAAAGAGTGTCATTGAATTATTTAACCTTCACATTGATTTGCCATTTTTTCTTCTTTTTGCTGGAGTCTTCAGTATCTGCATTGACTAAATTATATACCAAGTCATGGAAAATAAAGTTTTTTCAATTCACATGTAAAAAGAGAAATAAATTAAATATGTTTTGACTTGAATCTTCCATTGCAAATGTACTGAGAGACCTCACAGCTTTACACAGCTTTACAGCTTTCCTCAGTTTTTTATATATTCTATATTTTATATAGTATATAGTTTTTAAAAAAATATAATAGTTTTTTATATATTATATATTTTAACCAATGTTATGTTTTTTGTTTTCAATTTTTTTTCCCCTGCCCATAACACCATGCATATATTCATGTTTACATGTATCATAACAGAACTGTAATTCAAGCCTGACTTGTACTTCACGTAGAAACTAAGAACTTAAAGCTTTGTTTTCTTGTGTTAATTAGCATGCTTGTGATTAGGCTGTGATCTCAATTCAAAACCCCTGAGCATGAAGTACAGTTTTGTGGATGAATAGATCCAGAAACATTGTTTTGCCAAAGTCACAATCACATTTTCGAGGTCTCAAAACGACTCAAGTTCTAAACATATTATTAGTCACCCTCCATCAAATGTAATGCCATATTACATTTCTAAAAATACATGTTTTTTGTTAAAATAAAGTTTAAAGCTGGGGTCAAATTTTTTGGGGAGAAACCAGCAAGAGTAAGCTAGATTTTGAAATGATCTGACCAATAAACCCAGCCAAGTGTTACCAAATCTTTTCTAATGAAATTACATAGCAGCATTAACATTAAAAGTCAAGAAAGAAAGTCGCCAAGTCAGCATCACTGAACGCTCGACCCTTCAGGCCACTCTCCCAAAATGATCATCATAGGTTTAAACAACGAACATGCAGCTGGTGGAAGACTCCGGTGACACGTGCACAGGGAGAGTGTGCACAGGGCTTCAGGCCAAATGCAATGATTGGACGGCCTGATTAAAGTCCTGCGGCATCCAATGAAACTACATTTGATCAAATCTGAATCTGTTCTTGAATATCTTATGTGATCCATGTGTCTTTAAAGTTGGATATTTGTAACTAAAAAGCTGCTGTGAAAAAGGTCTCTTAACACTATAAGGAAACTGCCTATATGTAGAGCTAGAAGCCTGGAGAATAAGTCTACTTACAAAAGCAAAAGACTAATGGGACAAAGTAAAAATCCCACCTGAGTGTGAGATTTGGATTTAAATAAATTCCTGGGTTCCCATTGGATGAGGTCCTCACCATGTTCCTGAAACACGCCTATTATCTCACTAGGGATTATGACTTGTCCCTGACTTTCCACTACAATATCAGCTGCCACAGGAGGTAAACAAACGTCTGTATCTTTAAATAGCCTCGGTACATCCCCACCCTCGCTGGACGAGTAACTGACTGTTTTTGAATGTTCTTTGAATGTTTTCGGATCCTGTAAAGATCACTCTGCTATCAGTGGTCTCACCCAGCCTGCAGAAGGAAGACATGGACCACCAGTCTTCACAAAAGAGAAGGATAACTTTTATAACCCACTTTCTCATTAAGTCGACTCTCACTGTTTTCCTCTGCTTCCATACAAGTTCCAGGTGCTGTGAACAGGCCAGACAGGCCAGGACAGGTGCTGTGAACAGGCCAGACAACAGTCCTGTTTATTGTTCGAGCCCGAGGGAAAAAAACGCTAAATTCTGCATTTAAGTCTTCTGTTTGGGCAATGAAAGGTTAAGACTAACCTATGTAAGCTAAACTGTTTGTTCTGAATTTAACTGACCACCAAGTCCTGTTTAATGCTACGAGATTACCTGATTTTTTGTGCTTGCTGTTTCCGTATTTTAAACGTTGCATCAGTTGTGTAGTCCCTCCCCTTTGGGCCCCTGCTTGTTTTCGTATCTGTCACATGATCAGTTAAAGGTCCAGTGCCGCTTGCCAGATTACTGAGTAATAAAGGACAGCTTATAAGGATTACTTTTGCTTTGCTTTGAACACTATCTTCTCTCTCTTCCATTAAACCCACATACTCTTACACACCTCCACGTGCATCCAAACACACAGCTCACAGACACAGACAGCGTGGTTGGATATATCAGCATAGTTCTACGCCATAGTGTATCACTGACGTGGAAACTGCGACCTACATCGTGCCTCGCACTTTGTTAAATTAGCGCGGTCTCGTCCGCCATAAGGAACTCCCTATAAATCAGCCACTCACGTGGTCTTGTTTGCCATCTTCCTTCCTCTCGCTTATGCACCTACACACACCTTTAAACATTGTACATACGTGTTGTATTGTTCAACTCTTCACTGTTACCCTAATACATATGAAAAAGTCTTTAAATACTGTCGTTCTGATTGAACAGCCTTTATTTTGAGACAGTATCAATGGTTTGGTTTTTCGTCCCTGATCCCAGGGTGGGGCGACTGTGGCTCAGTGGTGGAGCAGGGTCGACCGCCAATCAGAGAAGCTGGTTCAATCCCCAGTTTTCGCTTGTCCATGTTGCTGTGTCCTTGGACAAGACACTTAACCCCAAATTGCAATTGAATTGGTGTGAATGGTTAGCTAGAGTCCTGATGGGCAGGTTGCACCTTGCATGGCAGCCCGTGCCATCAGTGTATGAATGGGTGTGAATGGTTGAATGATGACATGTAGTGTTAAAGCGCTTTGAATGGTCGGAAGACCAGAAAAGCACTATACAAGTACAATCCATCCACCATTTACAATTCTACTACATCTCAACATTGCCGAAGTGAATGTTTTGATGCCTAAATGCCATAATATGCTGGTGTGAACTGCCTCAATTGTTATGAAAAATATGAAAAGTTGAATCATTTATTAGTCATTTAAAGTATAATGCTGAAGTCACAAGTCATTGGTGTTAAAGTCAGGGCCAACTTGTAGGTCTTTTATGGTCTTGTTACACCCAGTCTTAATGTCATGTGAAGTGAGTCCACACCTCTGGTAGACTGACTGAGGACTCACAGATGTCACGTTCTGCTTTGATGTGCTGCTTTCAACACGTGTCTGATGTTGGCAAGAGGAGCGACAATTCACTCGTCTCGCTCATTGTTTCATGATTGCTGATGCTCGGTAGCAGGTGTGTAATCCCAGAAAGACTTCTGCTACTATGATCGATAATGAAATTATTTTAATGAGAAAATTAAATCTGACATATGTTTAGTTTCAGTTAATTCCTGCTTTATCAGAGCCTAACCTCTATAACAGGAACAAGCAACTTTAAGCACGTGTGCCAATTGTGGCGATAGCTTAACTAATGGTTAACGATGTGCCCTCTCATCTGTACACCAAATTACTTCTTTCACAGCCATTGGCAGTTGTGCGCTTATTATTTATTACAGTTTGATGGATTTTATTCAACCCAGTCTCAGTCCCAACTCTACAACTACAGAGCAAGTGGTTGGATGCCTAAACTTTAACTTCCTGTGAAGATAGAAGCCTCTTTGAAAAGACACTATGTATGTAACGAGTGGTAACTCTGAAAAAAACCTGAAGCTAGAAAGATGTCTGGAGTTTTAGGGCCACTGACCAAGCATCTGAATTTAAAGAGTTGGTAGTGAGAAGGTTGAAAGATTTTTTTCCCCACCATTGTTCTGTGAAGACCTGCCCTTCTCTGTCTCTGAATGGCTAGTAGTTGATTGCTATGCACATTGCTAATATGGATGAATAACATTACAGAACTGTTGCAGATCTACATTTGGATGTGATGTTATAATTAAAGTTAAATATAACCTTAATGATGATATGGCACACTGATGAAAAAAAACATTTTGAAATGGCATTTTGAATCAAAAAGGTTTCCGACCACTGCTCGACAAAACACAACATGAAATCAAAATGAACACGGTGCTTGCTCCTTCCTCCTGCACATGCCGCCCTCACTGTCTCTGTAAAAGCAATGCTGTTTTTATTGTATTTTTAGCAATTTGAAGTAACTAGGATACAGAGGTGGAGTTGTGTAGCTCAGGTATCAAGTTCACAAGTACCCCGTTTAGCATGAAATGATGAAGCTTGTGCTACCTCTGTTGCTAATTAACCAAACTGCTGATAAAAACAAGCCTTATTGTGCTTCTGACACATAGAGCCTTGAAGACTCACACTGGGTCCTCTGTCCTCATGTGCCCTTTTTGATTCGCTTTTCAACTGATGTTGCTTGTTCAATGGCCCTAAAGAAATTAGAGCTAGAAATGGAGAGAAGGTAGAAAGAAAGAGACGGCATGCCCGGCAAGATGAGAAAGAACGAGAGAAAGGACCACAGATGAAGAAATAAAAGAATCACTGCTGGAGATTTTTTTTCGGCGGGATTCTCTGACAAAGTCAAAGTACAAAAAGTTTCAAACCCCACCGGCACTGTTTTTCAAAGTCCCTATATGAATATTATGTAGTGTCATTTTCAAGTTTATTGGTCACATATCAAAGTTTGACAGCACTGTGCAGAGCAAATTGTGACGATCTCAACAAAGCAGCAAAAGCACAACATCAAGTGAAGTGTACAGAGAAAAAAGCAATGGCCTCCAATACTGTATGAAATTCCTTAATACTGTGCATTTCATCTTGATTTTCTTTCCTCTCCGGCTGACCTATTCTCTTCTGTCCTTGTTCATTCACAGATCATGAACTCAGCCCTGAACCACTGGAAACTCATTTCCTGTCTCCACAGGCCGCCTGCTTCTCTCGGCTCCCCTCACTGCTCCAACAACATACAACAGACCCAATGACTGAGAATGAGGGACTGGGCTCAGGGCTACTGGGCAGCACCTTTTCATTTCCCACTGTGAAGGTATACCATGTTCAAGATGCAAAGAAATAATTCATAATGATCTATAACGTCATTGCCGAATAGATCGCGGATCAACATTGTTCACATCAGATCTCCTCCCAGCAGTCAACGTGGGTTTCTTTGTTCAATAAGGGTGATCATTTTCTAACCTTCAATCCTTAAAATGTCAGTGCCAGTCCTTTTGGCCTCTGGTGATACCAACAAGTGTAGTTTAGAACTAGAGCAAACCTGAGCAACTACATTGTTAAAAAAGTACATCTGAATAGCAGCTGGTGTATCTGTTTACAGTGAGGCCAAACCAACTAATATTGTTTTACTTTCTTTCTCGTTCACTGGTCTAGTTGACTTTTGAGTCTTAGGAGATGAGGACAGAATGGACAGTGTCCACTGTCTGTCTCCACTCCATAGAGTACACAGTAACACACTTTTCGATGTAACTTTACTGTCCCCAGAGTTCACACCGTTGTACATACGGTGTATACTTTAATGATCAACCAATTAATTTACCAATTCCACAAGGAGGTTACTTCTTCAGTCAACTAGGCTCCTACTTTTCATTTGGGGAAGAGGTAAGACCAAAACTCTGGTTCTTGTCATCCCCAATTAGAAAAATGTTTTACATGTCATTAAAATTGTGTAAAAGCTGATCCCAGCTGACACTGGGTGAAGGCAAGGTTAACTCCGGACAGGTCGCCAGACTATCGCAGGGTAGACGCGTAGAGACAGACAACCATTCACACTCATTCACACCTTCAGGCAATTTAGAAGACAAATGAGGCAGTGTTTGGATTTCTTCAAGCTGGATGTGGCAGAAGTGCCGAGAAAGAAGGACACATGGTGCAGGTAAAAAAAGTTGTGTAGGGGTATTTTTTGTTGGTGGATGGCATTTTAAAAGTTATGCACCAGAATTCAACCTAGAAATAAATATTTTCTCATTGTTGTACTCCTGAAAGTAAACAACAAATCAAATGCTCTAACAAAAAAAAAAATAAAGGAATCCAGTATGTGTGGCTGTCGCAAGACTTCCTGCCTGCAGTTATTCGGCCCGAGTACTCACTGCTATTCACCGGAGTCTTAAACAAGTTATTATCCAAAGTACTAACAACAGCCATGTTTATCGTTTCTTTGTTCATTATGTTAATGTTGGGGGAGGGGCTTTGGTGGGAGGCCTGAAGGGACGGGCCGTCATGTTGCGACTTCGGACTATCTTGCTGGATTTAGCAACTTTTGGAGCTAGTGCTGCTAGCTACTTTCATTGGAAAAAAATCGGCAACTGTGTTATTCGGTAGGATAACTTGTTAATCTAGCGCACTATTGCTGGTTACTCAACCAAACAAACCAACCAAATATGTACCTATATATATAGATAGATATATAGATAGATAGATAGATAGATAGATAGATAGATAGATAGATAGATAGATAGATAGATAGTGATCAATAGGTTAAGTCACTCTTTGAATCATTACATTTATCATGAATAGGAGGTGCCAGATTGACACTTTTGTTATTGTTCTTTACTCCCACAATCTGGATCCCATAGAAACACTTGAGCGGTGTGTTACATAGCTTCCAAATGTTGCTTAATCAGCAAATTCTTCATTATAGCCAGTACAGCACAACTCAAATACGCCTTAATTAGTTGCAGTACTGACATCACTATTTGGGAAGAACATAGACATATCATACATTTTAGTTTACATAAGTATGAAATGTATCCTAGCCTGCCCTCTCAGATTTTGCTACAGATCCTGGCATAGCAAACCGTGTGTACACAACCGTCATTTTGTGCACACACACACACACACACACACACACACACACACACACACACACACACACACACACACACACACACACACACACACACACACAATAAAATGGTGTCCTGCACGCTGATATTGGGTTGCTGTCTGGCTCCTCCCATGCTCCAGGTGTAACCTCAAGTTTAGGCAAGGTGCATTATTATGACGATGTCATTGTGAAAGGAAATGTAGCTCCAAGATTGATTTTTACACCTTGCTGTGTAACGTAAATTAACGTTTTAAAGTTTCTGAACTGGCCCTGAATAATGCTACCCAGCAAGCAAAGTTGTGTTATTATCTCTGTATCTTTAAAATAGCTAGCTGCTAATTAGATTGCTTGCTAGATGGAAAATACTGCAGTCCTCCCTGCATGTGCCCTATGTCCTCTTATTCTGCGGCCTCTCAGCCATTTCTTGCCAAAGGCTCTGTTTTTAGCATTAATCACCCCAGGGTTACAAGTGTTAGGCTGTCTTATGAATTTGAGCATGGTATATTTATTTTATATTTCACAAATAGAGAAGAAGGGCTTCATGGGTTATAAAGGCATGATACATATTTAAATGTTTATGTTTTAATACCTCAACAGAATCAGTGGGGTAGTGACATTTTACGGTTGACACACTCTGTTGTGCTCTCTGTCAATAGCATCTGGCACAGGTAAAGCTCTGTATACAAAAATATATATATCTAAATACATGCTTTAAGCTACAGTTAGTAACCTTAATAGGAATAACATTTTTCATATTTATTAAAACTGACAGTAGTACATGACACACAAAATAAAAATGTTCCTCTGCCTCCTTGTTGTGCTCCTAATGGCATTTGCAAAGATTCCACCACATCCAAAGGAAAACAACCATTCAGAGCCAAGGAATCTCTAATGTTAATCACTGCTCATGAACTATGATCAAACTGTCAAACTAGGTAGCCTTGATCAAATATGAATCAAGATTCTGTTACTTCCTGCCTCAGATGTTTTCAGAAACATATTCTTTTGTACTTATTGGCTGTTAGATGGGAAAGTTTGCTCTAGTCGGTGGGCGTTGCTTGGTTTTTGGCTCGACTGTTTTCAACATGGCTGCCGGTTCACAAAATGTCTCTGCTGGAATGTGCTTGAGACTCATTTGAGGTCAAATTGCCTCATGCTTTATGATGTGTTTTTTAGATGATGTTACAATAGACATACACAGACACACACACACACACACACACACACACACACACACACACACACACACACACACACACACACACACACACACACACACACACACACACACACATCTTCTGTTAGAGCCCCGTGGAGAGGTTAGTGACTCTTCACACATGCATGCAGTGGAGCACAGTAGTATCCTGCAGAGTGGTCATTCACCTCTCACTCATACACTTGATTCTTGACCTTCACCACGTCTGCAATATCAGAGTTGCATCATGTACACACATGCAGACACACATTACAGATGAAGAAGTAAATGAAGTCTAATGAAGCAAAACCAAAGCTCACAACCGCGATTTCCGCCCAAAAACATTTAGCTGTACCATGTTAGCAACATTTGCTGACTTTAGCACAACAAGCTGATGGACGTTCAAGTCATTGACACTATAGCATGCGCAAATGAAACGCCGAAGCTGGAAGACCTGCTGCCGGCTTTTTTTTTTCCAGCTACAACAGCAACGGACTGAGAGTTGTCTCTAGGAATTCACAAACACAAGAAATAAGTAGACGTTTTTCATCATTCTTTCAGGTCAAGCAGTTGAAACCAATCAGCTGATCCAATAAAGATCAGGGAGCTCAACAAATTCAAGAAGTTTGAACGTGCGGTGCATAACAGTGCAGTGCTACCGCAACACACCACAAATCCAATAGTAGCGGAGGAACAAGCAAAGGCTGCAATAATTTGCATTTTAAAACATGCAAGCAGAGTTCTGTAATCCCTTCCATCATCAATATACCATATCCAATTTTCAATTAGCACACTTACACAAGTGGGGAAGTCTCCAATCAATCTCCAGTCAAAACACTAAACATCTTTCCATAGCAAAAAGCCTAGAGTCATTGGTCAACTTCTGCCACGGCAGTCTGCTTTTTTGAGCTGGTCACAGCAGAACAACTTGCTCAGTAAATCTTACTCCATGAACTACAGTCCATATCTGAATGGGTTGCCACAGGGCTCTGTCCATGGTCCATTACTGTTTAAATTGTACATAAATAAGATAATTCCTCCAAATCAATACTTAAATTTCCATTTTTGGCTGATGATAAGAATTCCATAACCCCCGGGCTCCAGTTCAGGCCCATACTTGTCTTCAGTATCTTTTTAATGCTTTCTATCTATCCCTCTTCATTACAGACTAGTTTTAAATGCATGGCATTCTCCTACGCCACCGGTCAAGCTGACTATCCTCCAATTAAAACTTTAACTGGCATTTCATTGACTCTTGCTGACACATATATTTCCCAGTTTGGCTTAACAGCAGAATGTCATTCAAGATCATATTCATGTGAATAAAAACTTAAAAATCTAATTGGACTTATTACAAAGAAATAAGGATGTATGTCCCTTCGAACCGTGAAATTATTGTGCAGGCTACCTTAATGTCTTTTCCTTGATAATGGAGGTATCTGTTTTGTTATACTCTGTGTATAATGTGCTTTAGGTATTTTTTTTCTGCTTCACATGGTTGGATTGTCCTCCTTAACGTCAACAAGAAAAGGCATCTCTTGTTATTCATTTAGAAAGCATACAGTTAAAGCATGATGTTCATTTAGTAAATTATGGTTAACAGTTGACAGTATTGTTGTTATATATGGTTTCAGGTACTATGCAGCTTTTACATGGAATTAACTATAGTTTGAAGCGAGTTTGAAGCGAAGGTCTTGGGAGTGAGTAGGTGTTGAGAACATTGGTCCAGGCTGAAGTGCTACATAAGCGTTTTGTCTCACTTCCTGTTCGTGTTACCTGATAGCGTACTTTCGCAGCTCCAGCTAAAACTAGTCAACTGTGTTATATTCATTATTATAGCGGCTGATTACCAGCTTTACATTTAAACATTTCAACACTCATAGCTCTCATCCTAATTCAGCGACTTTTCGCTTAATCCAACAGCTGTTGGTTGTTCAGTTCTGCTAACGTTAGCTACCCTCATTTAGCTTAACAGCTAGTGATGGCTTCCCGCTCTCCTGCTCTCTCTTGCTCAGTGTGTCTCATGTTAAGCTATTCCTCTGCCTCCTTTACTGACAACGGTACATGTAATAAGTGTAGTTTATTTGCTAGGTTGAAGGCGAGGCTCAGTGAGTTAGAAGCACGGCTCCGCACCATGGAAGCTCAGTCGTTAGCTACTGTAGGTAGCCAGCTTCTGCTAGCCGTCCCCTGGTAACCCCCGAGCAGCCAGGAGGCTGGGTGACTGTCCAAAGGAAGCATAAGTCTAAGTCGAAGCAAACGGTTCACCACCAATCACTTCGCGTTTCTAACCGGTTCTCCCCACTCAGCAACACACCCGCTGAGAAACCAACTCTGGTTATCGGCAGCTCCATTCTGAGAAACATTAAGTCAGCAAAGACGGGAAATATCCACTCGCATTCCCTGGGCCAGAGCATTGAATAACATTTTAAACTGCTGGCTAAGGTAATGACAACCGATTACGTCGCTCGGAGGTCACTAAAGTTGATGTGGAATCGGTGTGTTCATACGCAAAAACAATGTCGGACTCTGTCGTTTTCTCTGGCCCCTCCCAAACCTGATCAATGATGAAATGTATAGCCGCATGTCATCATTCCGCCGCTGGCTGTCGAGGTGGTGTCCAGCAAACAATGTGATTTTAGTAGATAATTGGCAGACTTTCCGGGTAAACCTGTACTGATTAGGAGTGACGGCATTCATCCCGCTTTGGATGGAGCTGATCTCATATCTAGAAATCTGACCCAGTTTTTATTAGTGGACCTAATCCATGACAACCCAAAGTTCAGACCAGGAAGCAGAGTTGCAGTCTTACAACCGTCTCTGCTCTTCCATTAGAGCAGTTACCCACCCAAAACCCTATAGAGACTGTGTCTGCCACACAGACACTTCAATTGATTAAATCAAAAGTATACAGAAGAGGAGTTACACAGAATAACCTAATAAATGTTAAAACAACCACAACAAAAGTGCAACAAAACAGGAAAACTAAATGTTGACTCTTAAAGATCAGATCTCTGTCATCTAAAGCTGTACTAGTTAATGATTTAATATCAGATAATCATATTGATTTATTTTGTCTCACTGAAACCTGGTTGTGTCATGAGGAATATGTTATATGCCTAAATGAATCAACTCCTCCAAGTTATATTAATACTCATATTCCTCGAGGCACAAGCAGCCATCGAGTAGCAGCCATCTTTGACTCAAGCCTATGAATAAACCTTAAACCTAAATTAAATTATGACTCATTTGAAAGCCTTGTTCTTAGTCTTTCAAACCAGACTTGGAAAACACTACAGCCAAATCTATTTGGGTCTGTATTCTGAATTCCTATCGCAATTTTCAGAGTTCTTATCAAGTTTAGTCCTTAAAACAGATTGGTTTTGACAGGTGATTTTAATATTCATGTGAATATTGATAATGATAGCCTTAGCACTGCATTTATTTCATTATTAGATCTGATTGTTTTCTGTCAGTGTGTACAGAAACCCACTCACTGTTTTCACCACACAGTCGACCTTGTTCTGGTTTATGGAATTGAAATAGAAAATGTAGTTGTCTTTCCACATAACCCTCTTTTATCGGACCATTTCCTAATAACTTTTGAATTTTTACTACCGGAGTGTACGCCATTAGGCAAAAGTTTCTACACTAGATGTCTATCGGATAGTGCTGTCGCTAAATTTAAAGAAACGATTTCATCAGCACATAATTCAATACCATTTCTCAATAGAACAGAGGACTCCTACGTTAACTTTAGTCCATCCCAGATTGACCACCTTGTCCATAGTGCTACAGGCTCATTGTGAATGACACTAAACTCTATTGCCCCTCTAAAAAAGAAGATAATAAAACAAAGGAAGTTCGCTCCATGATATACCCTAAAACCAGCGAATTAAAGCAACTCCCTTAAGCAGTGCCTAGGCTGGTTAAGGAAGTTTTATCTTTAGTTAGCAATTCTTTATTATAAATTATCTATCTGTCTTTACTAATGGGCCATGTACCACAGTCCTTAAAAGTAGCTGTAATAAACCTCTTATTAAGAAACCCACTCTTGATCCAGAGGTGTTGGCTAACTATAGACCTATATCTAACCTTCCCTTCCTCTCTAAGATCCTCGTGAAAGCAGTCGCTGTGTGACTTTCTACATAACAAGAGTTTGTGCATCATAGCACAGAGACAGCACTGGTGAAAATTACGAATGACCTTCTAATTCAGACAAAGGACTTGTCTCTGTACTTTTATTGTTAGACCTTAGTGCTGCGTTCGACACCATTGACCATCAAATCTTCAGAGCATCTAATTGACATTAAGGAACCGCACTTAGCTGGTTTAAGTCATATTTATCAGATCTTACTTTGTTTATGTAAACAATGAAACCTCGATGAAAACCAAAGTCAGTCACGGAGTTCCACAAGGGTCTGTTCTTGGACCAATTTTATTCACCTTAACATATGTTTCCTTTAGGGAATATTATCATAAAACACTCAATAAACTTTCATTGTTATGCAGATGATACCCAATTATATCTATCAAATAAGCCAGCCGAAACCAACCAGTTCGCTGAACTTCAAGCATGTCTTAAGGACAGAAAAACCTGGATGACCTGCAACTTCTTGATGTTAAACTCCGACAAAACTGAAGCTATTCTACTAGGCCCAGATCACCTTCGAAATCAATTATCTAATCATATAGTTTCTCTAGATGGCATTGCCCTGGCATCCAGCACTACCGTAAAGAACCTTGGAGTTATCTTTGATCAGGATCTGTCCTTTAACTCCTATATAAAACAAATTTCAAGGACAGCCTTTTTTCATTTACGTAACATTTCCAAAATCCTGTCTCTAACCGATGCAAAAAACTAGTTCATACATTTGTTACCTCTAGACTAGATTACTGCAATTCCGTATTATCAGCCTGCTCTAATAAGTCTATTAAATCTCTCCAGTTGATCCAGAATGCTGGAGCATGTGTACTAACAAAAACGAAGAAAAGAGATTACATTACATTACAGTCATTTTTAGCAGACGCTTTTATCCAAAGCGACTTACAGTAGTATATTACATATCATTCACCCATTCACACACTGATGACAGGCTACCATGCAAGGTGCCACCATCAGACTCTAACTAACATTCATGCAACATCCAGTCCACACCGATGGCAAGCCTTCGGGAGCAACTTGGGGTTAAGTGTCTTGCCCAAGGACACATCGACTGCTGTTCTCCTGATTGGAGAACTACCTTACTCTCCACTACGCCACAGCCGCCCCACGATCATATTACTCCTGTATTAGCTTCTCTGCACTGGCCCTGTTAAATCAAGAATAGAATTTAAAATCCTTCTCCTCACCTACAAAGCTCTAATTGGCCAGGCACCGTCTTATCTTAAGGAACTTATAGTTCCATATTTTCCAACTAGAGTGCTGCGCTCCCTGAATGCAGGGTTACTTGTGGTTCCTAGAGTATATAAAAGTAGGATGGGAGCCAGAGCCTTCAGTTATCAGGCTCCTCTTCTGTGGAACCAAATTCCAATTTCAGTCTGGGCAGCAGACACACTCACCACTTTTAAGAGCAGGCTTAAGACCTTCCTTTTTGATAGCGCTTATAATTAGGGCTGGCTCAGGTTTGCGATGATCTAGTCCCTAGATATGCTGCTATATGCCTAGACTGTCGGGGGACTACCTAGGAAACACTGAGCTCCTCTCTCCTCTTCTCTCCCTCCATCTTTATGTATTCATGTCCTATATATGCACATAACTGACTTTGCTTCTTCCCCGGAGTCCTTGTGCTTTCTCGCCTCGCAGGTTTCCATGAATCATGGCTATATCTGGTCCGTGGTCTCGCCTCCTGCTGTGGCCCTGCTGACACCCACTGCTACTACCATTATTATTATCAGACACATTACTATTACTATTACTATTCCCTGTACTATTACGCTTATTGGCTTTGCTTCTGCCCTGGAGTCTTTGTGCTTTTTCGCCGCGCAGGTTTCCATGAATCGTGATTGTACCTGGACTGTGGTAGTGCCTCCTGCTGTGGCCCTTCTGACACCCATTGCTACTACCATTATTATTATTAGTCACATTACTATTAGTATTCCCTGTACTATTACACTTATTAGCTTTGCTTCTACTCTGGAGTCTTTGTGCTTTCTCGCCTCGCAGGTTTCCATGAATCGTGGTGGTACCTGGACCGTGGTCGTGCCTCCTGCTGTGACCCGGCTGACACCCACTATTATTATTAGTCACATTACTATTATTATTCCCTATATCATTATTATAATTCTACTAAATTAATTGCTGCTGTTATTATAAGTAGTTATAATAAGTTTTTTCCTTAGTTACTCTGCTTACTACTTATTATATGAATCATTTATGTTATATACATTGGATATTTTGTAACTCTATTCTGTTGTTCACTCTGTACACATGACATCTATTGCATTTATGTCCATCCTGGGAGAAGGATCCCTCCTCTGTCACTCTCCCATAGGTTTTTCCTGTGCCGATGTGAGGGTACCAGGACAGAGGATGATGCATGAGTACAGATTGTAAAGCCCTGTGAGGCAAATTCGTAATTTGTGATTTTGGGCTATATAAAATAAATTGAATTGAATTGACTTGAACTACAAACTGCCCTCAGTCTTACATCCCCTTTGGAAAGTTTTATAATCTAATGATTTCATGATTCTTCTCGGTTTTTAATTCCTGTAGTTGTATGGCTGATTTTGTTCTTGTGAATGTTTCCTTTTCTCTGGTTCATCTTGGAAAAGAGATTGGTATCTCAATGAGAAAGCCTGACGAAATAAAGATAAAATATAATTGAATAAATAAAATAAAAAAGGTAATGTAATCTTAAACTATTTGGAGTGATAGTTGGGGAATCCTATATGGTAAAAATGTGAGGATGGGAGAAATACTAATACTAGAAGAAAAGAAAAGAAGATTAGAGGCAGTGAGTAAAGTGAGGATATCCCTGTCTTTGCTTAGCAAACAGGTGATATAGCGACAGAGAGAGGGACAGATTACAGAGAGAGATAAAATAAAGAGTCAGAGAGGAGTTCTGCCATCCTGCCTTCGCTCAGCAAACACAGTACAGTAGATCAGGGGGTTTTTTAGGAAGGAAGGAATGGAGACACAGTGAAAGAGAGATAAATAGAGAAGAGCAAGATAAAAAAAATAAAGCACAAGTGAACAGGAAGAGTGAGACGTTTAAGGACAGAATGAGGAATCAGTGTGTAAGGGGAGGCAGAGAGTGACAGTGCCGAGGGCTTGTTGAACAGGCTCCTTTTATGCAGAGGCACGGAGGCCTGACAGACAGCTCTGATATGGAGCATTAACAAACACACACTATACACACAGTACACACTCAACTAGTGATAGGGTGTATTACATATTACAAGCTGTTAAGTCTGCAGTCAGAGCAGATGTTTATTCATGACAAGCACAGGAGGAGAGTGTCAGGGCTTACCTGCTGCTGAGCTCGTGCACACACACACA
Source organism: Anoplopoma fimbria (assembly GCF_027596085.1). NCBI lineage: Eukaryota > Metazoa > Chordata > Actinopteri > Perciformes > Anoplopomatidae > Anoplopoma > Anoplopoma fimbria. Next base: position 16,149,112 of record NC_072457.1, on the reverse strand, counting down.
CACACACACACACACACACACACACACACACACACACACACACACACACACACACACACACACACACACACACACACACACTACTTGTTTGTATATGGTTGATGTATATGTACATGTATAGGGGGTAATAGCATGAGGCACAAGGGGAGTCGTTGCGTTGTTCAAGGGCAAATTAGCAGTAGGTATTATAGTATCTTCGTTAGTCTGTTTTTTGTTAAATTGTAACATATTTTCATAGGTTTGAACCTTTTTATCAGTCATGGTAACATTGTACTCCTCACATTGTGGTGCGACTTTGGCTCAGCAGGTAGAGCGGAAGATCGGAGATTGATCCCGGGGCCTCTCCTGTCTGCATGTCAAAGTGGGCAAGGCACTGAAAGCACACCTATCAGTGTGTTTAGGATTAGAATCAGGTGGTTACTTGCATGGCAGCCCCTGCCATCAGTGTCTGAATGTAAGTAGGAATGGGTGAATGTAGACATGCAGTGTATTGCACCTTGAGCGGTCGTAAGACTAGAAAGGCGCTCTATTAATGCAGGTCCATTTAGCATTTACTCACCAAGTGAATTGCTATGATCTGGGAATGCAGCAAAATTGCAAAGAATGGTGATTCTTAAAGAAACACATTACCAACATTGTCAGCGTGCTCACTTTTTGTTTCAATTCAAAAGGAAGGGGTTAATGTTGCTAAACTTGTCACAGTTCTTCCTCCATACTGTCAGTAGCTCCATACTCCCTGGCCGTTTCTCAATACCAAGTACGGTCAAGTATGGACTTGCAAACTTGCAAGTTCATACTTGGATAGTTCGACTCGGGAGTACAAACTCCCGAGGACGGGAGGACGCAGTACGGTCATTTTGCAATTGGAACAGCAGCGAACTTGATGACGTCACCAACGTCACGACGTCACCAACTCAGCTCGTCGGTGCCGCCTACTCCGGTTATCTTCAGTCATATATATTGACAATAAAACGAAATATGATATAAAACACAACCTTTTTTCGTTTTCATTTATAAAAATATTATGTATAAATATATAAAATATTATATATATGTATATGTTTTGTGTTTACATCTGCAACCACAACCACAGAGACACCGGAGCCAGCGGCACATCTGGAGGAGCCTAGCCGGGATCAGGCTGCTGTCAGCGGGCTGCATGAGCACCACCGCCTGGTCTCCTCTTGGTCCTCTCATATAGATATATATATCTATCTATATATATATATATATATATCTCCTCTCTGGTCCTCTCATCTCCGACAAACGTCGGCGCTTTTTTCAAACAGGCTCTATCTTGATAAATCGACCGCATATTTTAAGTCTTAACAACTACATTCTCGCTTAAAAAAATGTTAAAACTAAATTCCGTTACACAACAACAGCAGTATTTAGACAGTTATAACTGACAGTTGTGAGCCGTCTCCGCTGCTGTCGGCTCTTGTTTGCTGGTGAAATGCATTCTGGGAGACTTGGCTGTCCAAAGTCCACACAAGTCTACTCCGATGCATCCCCGGTATAATGGGCGGAGCGAGGACACTTCCGGGTATCTGGACCGTACTTGGCTTGATGCGAACTTGTGTATTGGAACAGTACTTGGGCCGCGCTTGATGACGTTTCACAAGTTCACGAGGACACAAGTACAGAGAAGTTCACATATTGAGAAACGGCCCCTGTCACTCTGTCTCACTCACCTAATTGGCTCACTCTGTTCACCTGCCTGTCACTCTCACTCAGTTCACTCCGGCCACTCCCAGCTCCACTTCCAGCTCACAGCCCAGCCCCCTCTCTCTCACCACACTCTCCCTCACTCACCTAATCAGCCTCATGCAGTGCACCTGTCTGCCACACCCACCTCGTCAGCACAATCCCTCTCACCTGCTCACTCTGCTGGGGTTAGGGTTACAGTACTATTTTATCACAACCTAACAGATATACTTAAGCATAAGTATCATATTACACCCTTTTATTCTATCTTTCAATTGTGTAGTTACCAGTATTTTGCATGTGTGTGCCTAGAATACCATGTGGCAAACAGCTGGGCACAGAAACATTGGAGAACCTTTTTAAAAGGGCTTTGTGGCACTGAGATATGAGGACGCCCTGTCACTTCCCATAATCCACCTGTACATCACATATAAAAGCAGGGTTTTCACCATCCTAAGTGACTAAATTCATTGAAGGGTAACTCCAGCCTTAATTCACTACTATTACTCTGCCACACAGCATATTTTAAAAATGCAGCAGGGGAGTAAGGGATCAATGATTGTATAAGGCCTGCCCTCATGGCTACAATGGGAGACTGACCACCACTCGGTGCAAATGGAGACGTGGAGCTGGTAGTCAGAGCTAACCAGCCATGAGCAGCTACTGTCAGACTCTCTGTACCTCAGCAGGAAAGACCTGGAGTCCAGCAGAGCTTTGACAGTCACAATAAGCACATTTATGTCCATTTGAGAGAGCTGCTGTGTGGGTACCTGTGATGTAGCTCCGTAAGAAGCTCTATGTAGCCCTGCTAAAAAAAAGTTCCTAACAAAGTTTAAATAAAAAAACTCAGGAAGGCAATTAAAACTGAAAGTAATTAAGTTTAATAATAATGGTTAACTGTGAAATTAAGATAATTTAGTCATAAATAAATTAGGATGTGAATAAGAGTTAAAATGAACTGCTCCAAACAATATTGAAGGATAACGGTGGGTTTAACTAAGTTAAAAGAAAAATACACTGATTGTGCCTTTAGTTTTAGCTTGATTGGCTATTCAAGGTATCAATTGGTCACACCTGTGGGAATTGGTCGTAGGTAAAAGAGGAGGCGGGGCAAAAGAGAAGGGAGAGAAGTTGCGCATGTAGAGAGTGAGAAGGACAGAATGGGAGAAACGCGATTGATTGCTTAAATCTCTGTTGATTTAGCCGAAAGTTGGTGCGAGTGTGTTCAGGTATAGCTAAAGTTTGTTGGTCGCTGGAACAAGAGTACAAACGACAGCTGGATTCCCTCCTTCACACACACAACAAATGCATACTAGCTGTGTCCCAATCCAGCGGCTGCAGCCATTCGGAGGAACCAGCCTTCGCGGTCTACGTAGGCCGGGTCCTTTGAATACCGCGAAGGCTGGACCGAGTGGTCCCCGAAATGAGACGGTCTGGTCCACAAATGATTTCTTATTTGCGTCACCAGCTTTTCGCGCCCCCACCCTTTTGCCGCTCCCGTCTCCTAGCAACCAGCTGCGGTTGTCATAAAAGAGTATAAAAGAGGTAAAGCTAAGTTAAAATATTAAAATGGACGAGCTGCTGTAAATAGCGTCAGCTGGTTAGTTAATAGCGTCACGTAAATGAACCGATCATTTTAACATAAGTGTGATCTGATCAGGTCCCTTGTTTTTAGTTTTAACACTTGCATCTGTAAATATTCACGTGAGTTAAAACCCAATAATTATTATTTAAATGTGAATTCTCCCGTTGCTGGTTCACTAGTCGCCATGTCATTAAAAAAATAAAAATTCAACTTCACCGAAATGCAATGAATCTTGGGATATGTTGGGCCGTGAAGGATCCATCAGTTGTATCCTCCAAATCTGGGAAAAGCAGGCTGCATTTGTCGGCCGCATTAGGAGTCTTTGAAATGGGACAGCCTCGTCGCGGCCGCTGTGACGCAGTCGGTCTACAAATACACCCTCTGAAGGATGCAGCCGCTGGATTGGGACACAGCTACTGATTCAGGTAATTTACCGTCTGGAACGGACTGTTTTCCTTTCCTGACGAGTGACCTGCCGTCACCGCCGCTGTTGCCTGTTTTTTCTTCTGTTGGACAACAAACTGTTTCTACAAGTGCTCTGCTGAGGATAAGGACGCAACGTTGTTATTTTGTTTGTGTGAGTGCGAGTGTGTGTGGGCTCGCGTGGTTAAGAGTCAAGTAAAGTATTAAAAAAGGGTCTAAAAATATGGATTTAAATGAAGGATTGTCTTATTTTATCTTATCTTATCTTTCCTTATTTATTTTGCCAAAGGAAACTGAAAAGATTTAGGTTGTGGTTTGATATATTTTTGTATAATTCAATTCAGATTTGCACATTATTCCTAGAAACTGTTTGACTTTATCATATTTGTAAGTGTTATTTCGATTGATTCATTTTGAAAGTACTCTTTTTCAAAGAGGTCTAATTTGTGTTACTTGTATTTTGGTTACTGTCCCCCGAAAGTGTAAATATTATTTTGAACAATTTAAAAACACAGTCAGTAAACTGTTGTAAACAAGTTGTCAGTTATGGTCAGTTATTTAAATAGAGTTTGGTCTAATTGTATAGAGCTGTTGCTCAGTTTAAAACTTATTTTGTTTATTAATAGGGTTAAATATATATTACCCAAACCAGGTAAACCTTCGTGGTAGCTACGTTTTAATAAAAACGAACACAAAAACCCCATCATTCCAGTTAAAACGCTTAAAGAGCAACTTATGTCTGCTATAGAGTGTTGGGGTGCTACATCTACAACGAGAGGGGTGTGTGTGTGTGTGTGTGTGTGTGTGTGTGTGTGTGTGTGTGTGTGTGTGTGTGTGTGTGTGTGTGTGTGTGTGTGTGTGTGTGTGTGTGTGTGTGTGTGTGTGTGTGTGTGTGTGTGTGTGTGTGTGTGTGTGTTGCAGAGACCCAGTACCTAGCCCTGCTGTTTGTCACGGTTCATTTTGGTGTTCATTGGCTCTGAATATAGCACAGTTATCGGTCAGCCAGTGTTCTGCTATGTATACTTTGCACAGACCTCAGAGTTTTGTCTTATTATGTCATGGTTAGAGATAGGCAAAAGTTGGTTGGAACAAACCTCCAAATCCTCTTTTTCTGTTGGAAAGAAATCACATTGATTATGTGTACAGCACAAAAAAAGTAATATTGTGTGTCGTTTCTCTTTAAAGTGGCAGTCATGAACCATTTTGCACACTGCTTTTGTGAGTTGAATGTCACAAACTCACATTTTGTAAGGAACCTTAGTTCAGTTGTGGGTTGAGTCGAGTTGGTAAGCTTGAAAACCCAACTCAAACTAAATCCAACCAAAAAACCCAGCCAACTGTTGCCAACTCTTTAATAATCACATTAGTTAACAGCAAGAGCTCCAAAAGTCCCTAAATCTAGCGAGAAGGTTGCCATTTGGCAACCGACAAAGCCACTCCCCCAAAATTATCATAGTGACCAAAACAACAGACATGGCTATTGACAGGACTCAAAGCTGTTAAAGCTTGTAGAAGTGCAAAATGCACATGTAGGCAGGCAGGTATCATTCCATGCTTTTAACAGTCCTCCTACAGCCACAGAGTATTTGATTTATTGATTGCTTTTGATTTAAAGACAAATTAATTAAATTAAAATATTTTGAAGAGAATTATCAACCCTAGCTTTAACAAATATCTAATGGCAGCCCACATTAGATTCTAATACTTTTGGATAATTCTAGGAGGAGCTATTTTGAGCGTCTCTGGTTCTGGAAGTAAAAGTCCCAAATATTTGCTCAACAGTTCATTTAGCAAGCACTCCTCTAACTTGAAACTCTCAGGGTTAAATTATCAGCACAAAAGGTAAACCATTCTTGTTAGAATAAATCTACAACTCTGCAAGCATGGTGCATTAGGGCAAGAAACAAACAATCCCTAAGCTCTAAGTTTTAAATAAACAATTTTAAAAGCTTACCAAATTATAGGCCAATATGATTGCGACATTATCGAGAAGAGTTTCTATGTTAACTAACATAATATGTATAGTTTAAAGAAAAAAACTCAACGGGCCCTCCCACTTCACATCATGGATTCTTTGAAGAATTTTAGATTTGCAGTGATTTTGAATTTTGGTAACTGCAACCTCTTACTGCTTTTCAGGCTAAACTGAGTTTAGATTTACCTAAAAAATTGTTGGTATTTGATTCTAATGTTCTATTGTATTAAATCGCATTATATTCTTTTCCCCTCTTCTCTATACTGTGGCTGACAGGCACATTGTTTGGTGACCTGACAGTGGTTCTCACTAATGGAGTCTCTCTGTCACCACACACACACACACACACACACACACACACACACACACACACACACACACACACACACACACACACACACACACATACACACACACAAACACACAAAGTGCTGTGGAGAGGACAAGACTTTCGATTGCACTTCAGTGCTCTGCTATTGCCAAATTGCCACCTTTACCCTCCTCCCCACTTGTCTCTGCCTCGCTCTATCTCCACCTCCGTATTTGTGTCATCCAAAACAAACCATGGGCGAAGGACAGAAAAGGACACAGCGGAAAACACAAGGGTCAAATCACGACAGCGTTTCAGGACCCAACAATTACATAGTGCTAAAGCCCACTGAAAACACTACAGCATGCCAAGACAACTCAAAAGAGAAATAATCTCCATCGGCGGCAGTTCCTATTTTAACTTTTAACAATTTTCAATCAAAATATTTTCATTAACATTCAAATAGCAAAGAAACCAACAGACAGTAATTTGCAGAGTATCATAAGAACTCTGGAGTTATTGGACACAAATTGGGAAAATTGGAAATTGGAAACACTACTGATATCTAATCATGCAAATAGTATAGTACTAATAATATAAGTGAAGCTCGATCTTTATCAGCCACTGTGAAGTAAAACTGAAAATGAATTAAAGTCCAAAAAACAGAAGCTGGTCAGCATTCAAATGTTGATTTAGAATTGGACTTGGATGATCAGGTGGGCCTTTCCCTCCTTCTCCACCAGTTTCCTTATTTTCTTCTGGTCTGTTATTCCTTTTTTGCATAACCTGTAAAATCAAACCATCAACTCTTTACCTGAGCCACAGTCTGATCTCAGAGGACTCAACAATAACTGCCTTGTAGCCCAAGCCTCTTCATGAAAGACTTCATCCTGTGATAAACGTCTAGGCAAAAGTATTTCCTTATATAGAGCAATGGGAGCGTAGCAGTATGTTGATTGCAAAAGCAGGCAAGCGCCTGTAAATTTAGAATGATTCTGATTCACTAACATACACACGGTGGTGAGAATAAAATTGGCTGGTGGGCACATCATGAAGCCAACGGTGATTTTGTGTGTGCACTTATTTTGTAAATAGTAAATGGATTGTTCTTGTGTAGCGCTTTTCCAGTCTTCCCACTCAAAGCGCTTTAACACTACATTTCATCATTCACCCATTCACACCCATTCATACAGTGATGCCACGTGCTCATGAGGACTCTAACTAACATCCATACCCAATCATACACCGCTGGCACAGCTTGCGGAAGCAATAACTGTCTTGCCCAAGGACACATCGAAATGGCCCAATGGAGCCGGGGATCAAACTGCTGATCCTCTGATTGAAGGACGACCCTGTTCTACCACTGAGCCACCGTCACTGCTCACAGTAAGAACATTTCTTCGCACATTTTAGTGAATGAGGACCATTGGTTTTGCCTCAGATAAGTTTAGTAAATGTAACAAAACCATTCATCAATAAGCCCTTGGAAAACGATTGAATGAATTGAGTGATATCTCAGTCTAACCAGGTGTAGGAGGAGTTCATGTTGACATTTGCCAAAGCAAAGCAGCTGTCAGACATCTGTTGGCTCCTTAAAAGCTGATCCAGTCACTCACTGAGTCATTTTGGTTTACGCCCACTGATGGTGCCCCTGATCCAAGTAAATGCCAATTGTCCCTTGTCCCTTGTCAGACCATAATGAGTGAAGATAAATCTGTTGGTTGGCCATATGAGGCTAGTTATATTGTTGTATAACAATATATATATATATATATATATATATATATATATATATATATATATATATATAATATATTTTTAAAGTAAAAACCTCCACACTTGTTAAAGTGGACTGTTCTTAAAGCAATGACATATTTCCACCAAGGGAATGGCAATTTCTAAGAGATGGACAGAAAATTTGTTTCTGTCTACTTTCTTTCAGCCATTATAGTTCTGAACATCATTAGCCTTACAATAGTGGAACCCCTTGGGCATTTTGTTGAGCTGTTTAAGTCTACTACATTTTGGGGGATACAGATTTACAGTCCTGAAATTGAAACGTGGAGTCAGCAAAACTCCTTTATTACATCAGCAGTGAAGAATATGGAATATAGAGCATAGCAATGATGGAGACTGAGGGGGAAAGACGGATATGGCAGAAAGAAGAGGGTATTAGAAAGGAGAGGAAGCAGAGAAAGAGTGAGTGAGAGGTATGGATTATAGATTTCCAAAAGAGGAACAAATTAAATATTACTAGAAGTGCCCAGCTGTGCTGCGCCTACAACTTGCTGAGTTGACACAAACAAAATCTAAAATTCATCTATCATCATCCTCTAAGAAGTCAGTGGATTCCAGTCGTGTACTGTGTAGAATCTTTAACATCTCCTCTTTCCATCACTTCGGATTTGTCTAAACTTTGTCTAATTTATCATATTACATGGATTTGGATTATGTGTCCTTATTGCGGGTCTTCATCCGGCCATCAGAGAGTCTTGTTGTCAACATTATCCTCAATATGCATGTGTACATTCAGATCAACATTTGCTGAGTCAGTCACCGGAAAAAAGTCTAGTTTTTCATAGCAATGATTTGAATGTTAGCAGAATTAGCACAATGATGTCGTACATGTTACATGGTTTTTATCCCACAATGTGCACAGATTATCGTAATTGACACTTTCAACTGAAGGGTAAACATTTCTTTTTTTTAAACTGGTCCCCATTTTGGAGATTTTAATTATTTCTCATTGGGACGATTCCCATGCCAAAAGACGACAGCACTGTGTTTCCTGTCAAAAATACAGGAAAATACTCTTTTATTGTCTCAGAGGTTATAAATGCCTCTGAGACAATAAAAACCAACAATGACATCGAAATCCTATGTTGGATTATAAAACAACTCTTTCTTTTCAAAACCAAGAAAAGGTTGCATTAGAAACCACTGTAATGTTGATGATGTACAAACATCCAACTGCTATTTAATCAGTGTAAACCTGCATTGGAAGCTTCTTTTATTAGTCCATCATATGAGAAATTGTTTTTATTACTAGAAACATTCTGTCATGGCATAGGTATTATACTATATTGCATTCTGATGAAATAAATGTGTGTACTGTACAAGTACTTATATTGATTATTTCTAATTGTAGTTTGAAATGTTAAAGTTGCCTATCAAAATGAAAACAAAGACTTCAAAGCTGATAATCTCATTGATAACCTGAATGCTCTTTGTATGTTATGTATATACTCTAAAGTTTTGATCTTAAATCACATAGCTGCTGCAACACAGCAATCACATTGCACATCTGGTAAACCTTGTCCAACATTTCAGCTATTCAAAATGCTATTCACGACTAAATATTTGGTCCATCTCTGGGTATTGGCTGTCTCACACTGTGGCCTTTACTTAGCTCATCACAGTGTGTGTCGACATATCTTTAGACAAACACACTCCTAATAACTCTCTCTCTCTTATTCTCTTTCTGTTTGAGTCCCGCTCTCCTCTCCCTTCTGGCTGAGAGCCGGCCACAGTGGATTTGTACACCACACTGTTCAAACAAAGCACTGAAAGAAGCTGAGCCCTACAGGGAAGACTTGATATTAAAACCAGTTTCAAAGGAACACTCATGTGCAAGCTTGCACACATGCACATTAATGTATGCGGTCGCTTGAATTCAACGCAAAGAAGATTCTTTTTTGTAATAAACAACCCAAACACAATATTGTTCAATATATATATTGTTTTATATTTATATATTGTCTTAATATATAATGTAAGAAAGTCATAAGCTCACTGTCCACTGCCATTGATGATGTATTAAGAGCTCAAAATAAAAATAAAAAAAATTGCACTGCTGACGGGTTTGTATAGATAGCTCTTTTCTCTGTCTTTTCTCTCTCAATTGGTTGCTCTTTATAATAATAATAATACTTTCATTTTATATAGCGCTTTTCTAGATACCCAAAGATGCTTTACATAGGGCGAAGACACAAAAAAATTAAAAAAAAAAAAGAACACAAAGGAGCAAACAAAACAAACAAACAGAACATTTAAAAAAAAAAAAAATGGGGAGGGTGTTCCAGAGGGAGGTGTCTTTAGGTATTTACAGGCCTCCAGCATCTCTTATCTTGCTATTGACAGGTATAGGATGGCATTGATGGTTTGTGCTTTGTGTGAGCTAACTTTATTACAAGGCTTCAAATAAATCAGAGTCACTTTAAAAGGCAACATTATTTCCAAACTAAAGGAGTCTAAACAAACAGTGTCTGTCCGCCCGTATGTCTTTATACCTACATTTTAAGAACATCTTTAATAAGCAAAGAGGATATTAATATTATAGTATACTGGGTGTTGTATAATTAAGATCAAACTTTTCATTATGATCCCTTTAGCCTTAGCCTTTTCACTCTCTCTAAATACGAGTTTTTGTGAGTGGTTCAGATAATACAGCAGTATCACAAGCATGCTGTTGGGACATTCTGAGCCTTACTTCTGTCCAATAATGTACACACTATATACACAACCAAAAACTGCAGATCAATCAGTGTGCTTCAGTCATGTCTTGCCTCTGAAGGAGCTATAATGTTGCCATTGGGTCAACACAACACAAATCTCATGCTCCATTAATGTTGTCTTTAGTGGTTGTTTTAGTAAATCTGCACCATTAAAGTCATGCTGCAGTAGCTACTTGCACCTCCTGTTTCCACAAGAATCACATGATCACTGTTTACGAGGTATAAAACATCCAAAGATCGATGTTTCACAGGCATGATTTTAAGTTGTAAGAATTGCTTTTTGGATGTGATATATTTACAGATTCATGAACATTTATCTTCAACAAACAATGAACACATTGTCTACCGCCAGAAAGAGTAAGTTGCGCTGATTCCAGCAGTATGTTAATGCATCTCTGTGAGTTCCAGAGTTATGACTCTGAGAGGAGGGGGTTTAGTTTAAAAAAAACAAACAGCATGCCTGCTTACAGTAGCAAATCACAGAACTAAAATAGGAAAGTCAATTGTTTGACCTGCTTCTCATGTGCCCGAATACTGTTCACTGTTTGTAATTCATTTTTACCATATGCTGTATAGCAAATGCTGTGTTAACCTATTTACGAAGCAGGTAAGCAGTGAAGCTTAGGCCCTACTTCATGTCCATGGATAAATATGTCAGGCTAGCTCCGGATAACCAGATAAAAATGTCCATTCCACTAAAGTGTGAGTTATCATTTCTAATTTAGATTACACAAAATTAAGGCAAATGCTATTTTCCCATAAATAGTGAACAACATTGAAAAAGGCCTTAAATATCTGAGGGTAAAAGGCGTAACTTCTACCTACTACAGCAGTTAACATCTTTTGTGTTACGGACATTGAATGTTCATTTGAAAGAGTGAAAAAGCATGACATATGAAAGAAGGAGGACAAAGAGAAGGACAGCATGACAAATTGTTTTCCTCTTGGCTGCCCTCTCAGGTTACATTTTCCCCCTGTCATTCATGACGCTTTACTATACCATCAAAGGGGTTTATAAGGCGTAGCAGTTACGGAATAATTCTTAGAATACATTCTGACACAAAAAGCAATGTTGGACATTATAATGCAAGTGTCTGCAGGTCTGAAAATGTTAACAAGAAACACACTAAAATACAACAAAGTAGGAAGGAAAAACAGTGCCAACAATTCCATTCATCCAAATTAAATACCATTCATTTCACTTTTCTGGCAGTAAAACGTGATTGTAGCAATCTAAGAGATCTAAGAGAAAACTGTACAAAACGAGTTACAAAAATGTGTGTGGACAAAATTAACCCATTCAGTTTATGAAGTTTAGTGGACAAAATAAAAGTGGTACTGGAACCACTGGCCTTGAAATTAGACAGACATACTAACTGTGAGGTTGGTGGTCTAGTGGTTAGGATGTTTTATCCAACCCAGTGGGCAGAAAAAGTGTTGGCATAGTATGTTCCTGCAAACCACGGGTATGTTGAATATTGAAGTTTCTGAACCACATATATGTTTTATAAAAATAATCCTTTCATATCAGCCTTGTGTCAGACTTGCAGAAAAGCACAATTTCACAACAATAATGTTGTGAAACAATCAGTTATGTTTAGGCAACAAAAGGTTACAAAAACATCTTGGTTTGCGTTAAAATAATACCATAACAAAATATCAAGCGTACCTTCATAACAAGCACACGTAGCAGACTTTCTTACCCTATGTTATTAAAGAAGAATGTTACGTAACATGTAGAGTCAACATTTAATACGGTAAACTAACAGAGGTCTGCTGGGTGAAAGTCCTACGTTTGATGATTTAAGAAAACCATTATCGTAAGATATCAGCTTTTACAACAAATAGGTGACTTAAGAATTGCTGGTACATACCAAAAGAAGGAGAAGCATTTTTTTTCTTAATTTAACTTTGTAGCTCCCTTTGCGAGACGTCAAGATTTGACATGCAATGTTTTGCTTGAATCGGTGAAATGTCATTTCTACAAGCTCTAGAAAAATGTACTCAATGTTGGTGATGCAACTTTAAAGACCAACAAAATGCTAATATAACTACATGAAATACATTATGCAAATCTTTAAATATTGCGTAGTTGACAAAGAAAGGTTCAAAAGTATGTTTTTGCTAATTTTGACCATACTTTTGCCTGTCTGGCTGTTTTGAAGTTTTTTAATAGACAAGGTGCAGAAGAGGAAAGGTGAGAGCAACCGAATGGGAGATTGTTTTCTTTTCCTTTTCATTGCTAAATTTCACCTTGACATTGCACTTGTTTTTGTCCAAGACCTCATCTCTATTGAAACCTCATATGTCATCACCAACCAAAGACAGACAGGCTGTGGCAAAGGTTGGGTTGTGTATTTTTCTAAATGGACTCCCTTAAGAAATCCTTTTGATAGCGACAGATTCTCAGAAATACTGGGGTTAGGGTAACAGTGACACAATACACTCCGCCATGAAAGACAACTTCGCTGGAGGTTTCAGCTTTCCAATTAAGATCTCGAGAAACGTTGTCTAAATCAATCAGGGAAGCTGAATCATTCCTGTACGTTTTGAATTGAATATCTGAATGAAGGCTAACGTACCTACTTTTCCCGCACACAATGCATCAACAGCATTTCCCCAAAGGGTCACAAAATGTTTGTGAGCATTGAACATGGAACAAAAATAAAATAAAAGAGCTCTTTACACAATACTGTCTCTCTGTCGTGGTCTGAAGATCATTTTACACTTGCAGATGTGGAGGCTTAATGTCTCCCGCTTCCCACAAATAAAAACAATTTCCTTAAAAAACTTTTGTCTGCTCGGCTACATAAGCATCAGTTGTGGAAAGGCTTCTTTTTCTTACCATGTTCAGCAATTTTACAGGGAGAAATACAACATTGGGGAGGTTGGCCTTCTTGGAGTCGTTGGGTAGTGTTCTGGAAGGGGCACCGACTAGGGACTTGATAGTTCTGCTGAGGGACTTCAACGCTCATGTGGGTAACGATGGAGATACCTGGAGGGGGGTGATTTGGAGGAACGGCAGGGAAGTAGAAATGCTGACCCGGACTGGGGATACTGTCGGGCGGTTGTAAGTACACATTGAACAACTCCTGTGGAAGGGCAGCCCGGGGGTGGTGGTTTCCATCTTTTTTAAAAAGGAGGACCTGAGAGTGTGCTCCAATTATCAAGATATCACACTTGTACAACCTCAGATTCAGGAGGAGCAATGCAGATTCCGTCCAGGCCTTGGAACAGTGGACCAGCTCGTTACCCTTGCTTGTTGGAGGGGTCATGGGAGACTGCAAATCTAGTCTACATCTGTTTCTTGGACTTTGAGAAGGCCTTCGACAGTGTCCCGCGGGGAGTCCTGTTGGGGGTACTGAGGGAATACGGGGTACCTGGGTCGTTGCTACGAGTCATACGGTCCTTGTGTGACCAAAGTGAGAGCTGTGTCCGGACACTTGGCACAAAGTCACATGTTTTCAGTGCGGGTTGGCCTCCCCCAGGGTTGCCCCCTTGTCACCAATCACAATTGGGATTTTCATGGACAGGATTTCAAGGCACAGCCATGGGGATGAGTGTGTCTGGTTTTGGGACCTCAGAATTGCATCCCTACTTTTTGCAAGTAGTTCTGTTAATAAAGGAAGGAGACATATTTCTATAATTCAAATCCAAAATGATGCAATCTTAAACACTTAGGTGAAATAACATGCCTCAAACCCACAGGCATCACGTATACCCTGCGTACAGCCAGGACGGTCACATGATGGTTATTTTCCCCAAATAATGAATCATTACAAGGGAGTGCAGTCAGCAAGTGAACCAAGAAAGGACAAATCAAGAGACATTGAACAGGAGGACAGGATATAACAAATAAAAACTCCCAGGGTACCATCACGTCTTCCTCTCTGAGAGAATTCACCACCTATTGGCTCTTAATCACGGCCACAAAGACAAAGGTTTGGTATTTAATATTTTGAAATTTACTGTACACCAGAGGTTGTTGGTTAAAATTAAACAAGGGAAAAATTATAACCAACTAACCCTTAAACCAACTGTCATCTACATTGCACTTTCTCAGCAAATTTGGACATCTGACAGTGGGCACTGTGGCATTTGCATCATGTCAACACTGGTGATTCTGCTTGTATTTACTCATTTTATTTGACAGCCACTCCTTTAAACAAGCATAAGTAATAATCAAGCATCACTTTAGTTTTCCTTTCGTATGATATTGTTTCTCAAACACAAACAACAGCAGGCATATATATCACTTCGGCCAAAGGAAAAACAAAAGATATTTCATTTTTACTTTGATCACAGTGTGATTTTTACTGAGGAAATCTTGTTTAGAATATAATGTTTGCTTTACAAGGGTGGACACAATAACATGAATACCTGTGGAGAATAATGAAATCTACTGCAATAACCCTGCAGTACGTTTTGCCTCCGCTACTATATCTCAATTTCAATTTTAATATTGAAGCAAAAATGAGTAAGTAGAAGAAAGCACGTGAGGAGGAAATAATGAATCAGTAAGAAGAGAGAAAAGACAAGAGAGTTGAAGAAGAAGTGACTTAATTCCTGTAGAGGCATTAAAAACAAAACAGCAAAATACGGAGAGGGGAGAAATTACTAATGCCAAAAGAAGAATAAAAAGATGAAGCTTAAGTGAGAAGAAAAGGAGACAGGGGAGATGAAAAAGAAGATAAATAAATGATGTAAGATGAGAAGGTCCGGTTGAGAGGAACAGGGTGGTGGGGGAAGAGAAGGGTATAAGAGAAATAAGGTAGGATGTAAAATGTACATGAGCAAAGAAATAAAAGGAATTTTATGGCGATGTGAGTGGAGGTGAAATGAAATGAAGATAAGTCAAGAAAAATGGCAAGAAATACCATGAAAAAGAATATAAAGAGACAAGTCAAGAAGACAAAAAAGGCCCTGTAAGACAATGAAATAAGACAAAAGCAAAGTGAAATACTTATTTCACTTTGCTTTTGTCTTATTTCAATGAGTAAGCAAACACAACAACAGAGAACTGGTGATGAGTGAAGACAAGCAAGAGATGGAGAGGAAGGAAATCAGTGAAGCATGGGTAATGTGTTGGCGGAGAGAGAGAGAGAGAGAGAGAGAGAGAGAGAGAGAGAGAGAGAGAAGGAGAGCAGAAGGCTTGTAAATGTTGGATGAGAGAAGTATACATGGCACTGTGACTCACTGGAGCTGCCCCAGCACTTGTGAGGGCAAGTGCTTTACACACACACACACACACACACACACACACACACACACACACACACACACACACACACACACACACACACACACACACACACACACACACACACACACACACACACATACAGCCACAATAACATTACCCTTGTTGCGAGGACTGCATATCTTTCCCTAATCCCCTAAACCAAATAGTGCTCTAATCTTAATCTTTAATCCTAAACCACCTCTGTAGATGATAACAGGGTTAGTGGTGGTCATATTAAATAAGGAACCCTGAATTAATCAAATGAAACAACAATATAAAATATTGTTAAGAAAAATTATAAGAAATTACTTAAAACCAGTTTTCTTTCATGCAGCTTTTTATTTTATAACAACACTAGATAGCAGTGCTTATAAGAAGCTTACTGGCTAAATCAGGTAGCAGGAGCTTTCTTGCTTAAGGGGCAGGGCGCCAGGTGATTTGCTGAAAGGGGAAAAGTGGTGACATTAGTTGTCATTACAACTTATGGAATGGATGGCTTTATGAAATGAAAAGGGGCTTTTGAATAACATTATTTCTATACCTACATAAAACAAAGATATCCCCAAAAGTATTATTACATTGTTACATAACTTTTCATAACAATAAGTTGAGTTTTTATCATTTATCATTTCATATGTTTATCAATTTCCTGTCTTTTTTATTCATTTACTATTAAACACAAGGATGTTCAACTATTAAAATACTCTGCTTTATGCTGATGATTCACAGTTTAAGACCACCTTAAACCAAAATAAAGAAATATAAAAACATCTGGATTAATAAGCTCGATACAAGTGTGCTTTAAGGAATGATTTAAAATAGGTTCCATAGTCTGGGGGCACTAACAGGGTGTTTCGCTTGAGTTTCTCAAGCAGTCCATCAGTCATCAGAGGAGAGCCGATAGCAGGGATATAAGGAGGTGCCAAACTCGACACGGCTCTAAAATGATTTAAAGTATTTAAAAATGAATTCTAACAGACACGGGTAACCAATGTTAAGAAGCTGAAGAAAGGGTAAAATGGTCAAATTGCTTTGAACCAGAGCTGAGCTGAAGCATTTTGAATGATTCAGAGGTAATGAAGAGACTTTCGGGAGATACATGTACAGGTAGTTAAAATAGTCAAGGCATGATGACAAATGAAAACCATTAGTGAATAACACAAAAGATTAGATTTTTGTGCTATTCTGTAGTTGATAAAAAGCACAATTTGATAACCGTTTTTACAAGGAGGTCCAATTTAAGGTCAGGGTTGAGTATTTAACACAGTGTCTGTCAGAGGGCTTAAATCGAAAGCCAGTTGACCAAGGACGTTGGTATCAGTCTTAACATTGGGGGGCAAAAAGGATGACCTCATATTCAAACTGGAGATAGCTGTCAGAAAACCAACTTTAATTTCTGCTATGCAATTATGAATGGTTTGTAGGCTGGTTTTGTCGTATTGTTTTTATTGGCATTTATCACCAACGTAAAAATTGAATGTTATGGTTAAGTATGATGTCTCCAAGAAGGAGCATATAAAGGAAGAAAAGGATATGACTTAAAATGGAGCCCTGGGGAATGCCATAGAGGGCAGGAGACCGGGATGACACAGTATCACCTAATCTAAAAGAGAAGTGTCTACCAGTTAAATGGGAGGTAAACAACTGAAAATCAACACTTAAATTGGCCCTATTATGCTTTTCCACTTTTTCCCTCTCCTTTAGTGTGTTATATATATTTTTTTACATGTAAAAGGTCCGTAGAGTGTAAAACCTGAAGTCCACCCCTAAAAGGAGTTACCCTCCCCCTCAGAAGCTCCTAAGCTGCCTGAAGCGGCTCGATTCAATTCCCTCCTTCACTTCTGTAACATTATGAGGTCATAATGTAACGGAAGTCACGTAAAACTCTCCGGCTAGTTTGGCCCGCCCTCAAACAACAAAATAGAGAGACATCTTCCATGGTAGAGTGGTTATGACAGCAGTCTCTCACCCAGGTGGCCTGGGTTCAAATCCCTTTCTGACCCATTGTTCATTTGTCACGCTCGGGAGGGAGAGTTTTTTAAAATGTGAAACGTTGACCAATCACAACAGAGCGGGCTAGCTGACCAATCAGGGCAGACTTTGCTTTCTGGAGGGAGGAGCAAGCGCTACAACGGAGCGTTTCAGAGAGAGGTTGAGAAGAGGTGCTGCAGGACAGCCAGGATGAGAAAAACAAGGCGGATTATGAGCATTAACGCATGTAAACATGTTGTAACTGTAACTTCAGATAGAAATATGCACCCGGAAAATAGCATAATAGGGCCTGTTTAAGATCCCTTTGCAGTCCTAGATTGTTCTAGATTACTTGGAAAGAAAGCATAGAATGATTATGATGATTTGGCACATGCAGACAGCAATCCTGTTTCTGTACTCAGGCTTTATTTTTCCATGTAACCATCAACTAGCCAAAAAGACCAGTTTATATCAGTTTTGAGAAACACTGGACACACAATGGATATTAGTAATTTGTCGGAATTGTTTTGCTCTTACATGATTTGTGGTATGAATGATGAATGAAGTTGCATCAACTTGATACTATCATTGATATGATATTTGGGGGAGTCAAAGAAGCTGTTTTCAACATTCTGAACATTAACGTAGGAGTAAACGACTATTTGCTATATAATGTAAGTAGAAAGTCATTTCTACCAGAGAATGACGTCACTCTCCCTCTGTGTGTGTTGTTATCTGAGCTTCTCCTTGCTTTGTTGACGTAGGGCTGGCCGCACATGCTCTCTGCATTGCTCCCATACAGCGGTTACAGCTGATAACGCCATCTTGACTGACAGTAATGTCGTGGGAGCATTGCAGCCACCCTCCTGTTCCCCCTCAGGTAAACACTGATAGCTTTGTCAGCAATTTTGCCGTTGTTTGCACTGTTAGCGCTGGTAGCACCGTCAGCGACGAGCCGCAAGCTGCATGATGAGAGGCAATTCAAATGCTCCCGATCCTGAATCTTGCACCTCTAAGAAGTGGGTCAAATAAATTTTAATAATAGTGAAGAAAATGATTAAGCCCTGCTCCCCACCCAGTCATTAACATACAGCTCCCCAGCATGAACCATGCAAATGCAATTGAACTGTGCCCACAACTTTGAGCTCCACTTCTTACAAATCAAAGTTGATTTAACAGTCATGTGACTTGCTTACACCTAATTTCTCAATTTTATGGTAGAACAAAATTACTGCAATTATCCTTTAATATGTCTATTTGGGGTTAACTAGTTATTTTCTGCGCATGAAAGTGCAATGTGACATGTGTCTCTCTTTCTCCCCCACTGTCCCTTGTGAACACAGCACACCAGACAAGTATAGTGCTTTTTTCTTCCCTTGGTTGGGCAGGTAAAATATGTATGAGTGTTTTAACCTCAGGCTGACCCCAGTGCAGCATTACAAGGAGCTTTTTCGGAAAGTTCCCATGGAGGTGGAAAGACTAATATACTTTGAAGAGAGCAACTGACATGTCCTTAGGTTTTTATTGATACTGTACATGTTGTATTTGTTGGAGTGACAAAGTTTGATTCAAAGGTTCAGCATAGGCATATAATGAAGTAGGTTGATTCTTAGATTGTGCATGCATACAGGAAAACGGGAATGCACACATGTATAATGTCATACATGAGAGATTTTTGTTATCTCTGTTCTGCATGTATCCCTGCCTCAGTGTGAGCCAGCCAAGCGTAGCTGTCAGTGCACTAAGTGCCTCTTTTTGCTTCCATTTTCGGTCTTTGTTTTCCCTTTTTCCATTCCCTTGTCAGTATCTCTCATGTCTCATCCGCCGATGTTACTGTTCTATTGACAGGTGATAATTTTACACCCCAGCAGTTGTTTATCTGTTACTTACATGATTGAGTAATAACCGGGGAAGAGGAAGGTTCCCAAACAGCTTAATTATGTCCTCTGTCAGATTGTTTAAGGAAAATAAACCAAACTGTGACTTCCTCTTCACTTGATTTATTCTCAGTTACTGTGCTCTGTGGTTGTTCTACTATACAGTGTGCTGTTCTCAATAAATTATCCTTATTTATACTGAAATGCATGGAACAATAAAACCTGGCATTGTCTGCCAGAAACAAACAGTTTTTCTGCTCTTTGAAATAACAAGAGTTCCCACCAGAATCCCTTTTTCAGGAGAGTTCTGCGTTCTAAAAAGTGCTTTGGTCTTCGGTTAAATAAATGGATGACACGTTTAGTTTGCCAGTTTGAGGTTATGTTTACAGCAGAACTCATGGTTTAAACTGATATAACAGTTATATAGAGCTAGAGTTTGAGAGCATGTTTCAAGACCACGTGGAGGGACAACATGATCCCTAGCCTTTTGCGTCTACTGTAAGTCGATGTTGGAACAAACTGACTCTGGATCCGTGCGGATTGTCCCGACTCGCCCTATCATTAAAATTAAATCATAATAGGTCCAGGGGTGCAAAGTGGGGGGCCAATGGCCCTTTCCCCACTTTGTACCCCTTACTTGCGGTTCTTGCCTTGACCGCACTCAACTCATCCTTGTTGTTGTTCTCAACTACACATCTGTAAAGTTTTGTGACTGCATCTTGCACAATTGTGAAGCTAAAGTAAAGTGAGCTGTCTTTAGCTGTCCTCTTAGATTTTGATTTCTGTCTATACGTGCTGTTATGTCTGGGCAAAGAAGGATCAAGAAAGACTTACATTTAGGAAATAATTTCTCACATATTATATTTCAAATAAAAACGTCAGCAAAGAAGTCTTAATTTAATAAAACATTTTCCATTCGAAAAAAAAAATTGTTGCTGAAAACTTCTTTATGCAATGCTTTTAAGCCCTAGTTCAAGTTGGACCTTATCTAATAAATGACTTTATATCAATAATATCCTAAAAAAATATTAAATTACAAAAGAAAAGAAAAAAGAGTAATCAACAACAATGCACGGCCATTTCACCCACTGCTGTCTAATATTCAACACTTGATAACAATTCATAGCTCTGATTGGACCTCATCAAGTTGCTTCTCTGGTCAGAATAGAGTGGCCAGCTTGCTCACATTTAAGAAACCGCATGGCCGGCTCAGGAACACTGAGCAACACATGTCAGGAGGCAAAGTTGTAGAATGACTGCTGTGGAGTTTTTAGCATGGAGTGGAACTGCAGGGCTCTGCCACAGCGGACAGTCATATGCAAATGTGTCAGACCTCAGGGCCTGTGCGTGTGCATGTGTATGTTCAAAGTGTCAGGGGCTGAGATTGCAGGGTGCAGGCGGACCACTGACGCATGTCCAAACCTCGGCCACTGTCTCTCGTCTCAGACACACACTCACTCACACACACACAGGCACACGCACGCATGCACATATGCACACTGGTCTCTGACACATCCCTGAGGCCGATCAGTCCATTGTACAGGCTCTCCAGTGAGCCATAGCTTTTACATATATTAAAATGAGCCTTGGGTGGAGAGTTGCCCCTGAAGACCTTCTACTCTCAGTCCACAGTGCACACACACACACACACACACACACACACACACACACACACACACACACACACACACACACACACACACACACACACACACACACACACACAGACGCAGTGAGGACACACACAGGCTGGAAAGCAGCAGTGTTCTGTGTGTGTGAAGACAGGAATGTAGAGAAGGCAGCAGACCATATCTGAGGCAACATTGGTCTCTTCTTCTTATATAGTTGAAACTTTTCTACTTCATGGGGTTCAACTTTGTTCTTCTTAGAATTTGGACTTTCACTGGGACCCAGACTCAGAACTAACATTATTACTTTTATCTTATGAGCAAACTTCTAAGACCGATCGCAAGACAGAAAGTGTGCAGTCTTCAGCAATGTTCACATGTTACTGTTCAAAGGTGTAAAAATGTCAGAAATACACAAAAACTTGAGTGATCCCTCTTTAGCATCCTCTATGTTCTCCTTGAAAACCCCAAATAGTTTTTTATTTAAAAACAGAATTAAACATTCTGATATTCCAAGTCTTAATTATAGCATGTAATTTAATCATGAGCATTATTTTCATATAAAATTAATAATTATACTGTATTCAACTAATTACACTCACTGTAATAAGTATTTGTTATTTATGTCATTTATTAAGTTCTTGCTTGAAATTCTGGTTGTCTTTCCCCTCATATTAAACTCAATATATTTAGATAACACTATTTAAAGGCTCCCATAGTTTCATCAAACAAATCCTAAGGAACTGATATGCAACTCTACAGTCATTTAAGAGAGGTTTCCCTACTTTTTTTACTCTTTTAAGGCTAAATATTAGATCATGTAAGTACTTAAGAGAGCTAATGAAATGATATGAAACAGTCAGAAACAGTTTTTCTAAAATGCAAACTGATTTCTGCAGGCCTCCGTGTTTCAGATCATTGGGACTGATCCAAGGTACATGTTGGGAATAAACAGGGTTGTCACCATGTCGCCTCTTCTCCCACTTTGAAAGTTGTGAAGGTACCATCTGTGATGATATTATTTCAATGTGCTGGTACACTTAGGGATGTAGCTAAGCTATAGGGACCATATGTAAAGCAACCACAAACCATCAAATACCACACTTAAACCATATTAACCAGGTTACTTTCAGTGTACATGAGGAATTAATCTAGCAGAATCTTATTCCTGCTTATTGCTGGTTTCTAAAAGCAGGAATCTCAGATAACAGCTGTAAGAATATTTTGACGATGTTGTTTTGATTATGTGAACTAAATCCCCTTCAGAAATGATAAAGCAAGAACAGTTATTTCAGTACAATTTAAGGACTTCTCTTGAGATTTGGGCAATGCCAGAGTCAGTTCCCTTCTTTTGCTATTAATAAAATATTTTAGGATTAGTTATTTTTATAAGTTGCAAAAGTAATTTAGTCTTTTAAATAAAAATATCCCAATTTATCGTTTTATTTGTTTTAGCATTTATTGTTCTAATAGTGAACATATCGGTGAATATGCATGGTGGTCGGGAGGTTGAAAATACAAATTCTCTTTTCACTGTGATGATGGTTGAGTTGGTCTGAACTGACCAAAAGACATTTGAGTTGGTCAATAGCAAAAAAAAAAGTGAAGGTGAAACTAGGATGGAGAGATGAAACTGTCAGAGAGGTATCGGTGTTTCTGTCAAAATAAACAACTGAAGATATGAATATCAAATGTCAACTAGCCTACCCTTTAATCATCATTCAGTTGGCTGATTTGTCACACTTGCAGTTAAAGAAAAAATAAATATGTGCTCTTTATTAAGTTTGTCAAACCACAGAAAAACATGTTATTAACCACAGAGGCAAATTTGATTGATAAAAGAAAAATGGTCTGTCGAACTACCGATATAGCCCCTTTAATGGGGATACAATAAATCTACTTATACAATATACAATATTTACATATACAATGTACATTTCTTATAGAATTTTCCAAATGTTATATGTTCCTCAAAATCTGATCTTACATTGTTTTTACATGTTTTCAGCATTTATTTGATGTAATGTATCATGTGTTTAAAAGCAGATCTCAGAATTTACATTAGCCACCCAAAAAAAAAAAAAAAAATCATATCTCAAGAAGTAGAGTTTCAAAGAAGAAAGACCACTTACCAGAAATCTCTGTCCGTGATGGCTGGAGTTCTGCTATTTCATCAGACGACCTGAAAGTGGAATAAGGCAATTAAGAAAGGATATTGTCTATCGATTGACTGAATGCATACTACAGAAACGGAGAACGAGCTTGAATTATGCTGAGGTGAATAGATGATTGAAAACAAAAATGGAGACTGGAGACTGGAAGATTTTTAAAATGCCTTTCATAACTGAGTGTACACAACAAGTTAAGAATGACAACGTACACCAGAGAACAAAATGTATTTCACAATCATTAATCTCAGAGAGTACTCAGTTTACAACACAAAGAGGAAATTCACACAAACAACATCAACACAAGGAGAGCAAAAGCTCTCAATGTACTTATAAACAACGTTGTACACCTAGGCCAAGGTACATACAGGACCAGATCATAGAGATAGAGCCCATCATCCAAAGGAAAAATGATTTACCCTTGACCGAAAGTGGAAATAAAACAATACATCAGAGAATACATCAGCCTTCTTTAGTCCAATGAATGAATTCTGTTCCGGTGTGTCCTATCACCCGATTATCACACTCTGCACATTAGAGGAGCAATTAATAAAAAGTGTGTTGCCAGACAACTAAAAGACAATAACTTAAATCCTGCTGATGGAGGGATGAGCAGTTGTTGCCCAGGACAAACAGAAATGTAGTCTGGAGATTTGTCTAAGATTTGGCAGACTTAATTAATTAAACCCCCAATATTAGATTCAAAGATAAAGTTTCAAAGGTTTTGAATTGTGAAAAGCAGGAAGTGTTGACTCAGTTTCCTAATTTATAGCGATAAAGGAAGAACAACAGAATACTAAGGATGACATGACTGTTGTGCAATTGGAGATCTACATAATACTGAATTTATCAAGACATTAAGGATGTTTGGGGTTTGCATTAAAGCTAGGTATTTATTCTCCAGCAATCAATAAATCAAATGTTCTGACAAAAAATAAGAGAAATAATCCTGTATCTGTGGCTGTCACAGGCCTGTATTAAGCCCGTCATATAATTTTGTTTGGTCAAGCCCGTCTACCTTCCTGCCCTCCTGCCTGCACTCTTCTATAAGCTGCTGGCTTGTTAGCTGTGAGAACAAAGAAAATACATGTTTGTTGTTAATGTTCTTAATAACAATTTATGGGGATTGGCACTCTTGGAAAGCCAGGAAGGGGCGGTCTGTCAGTGTTGAACTTTTGGACCTAACCCTAGTGTCTACTTTCGTTAGAAAAGAGTTGGTAATACTAGGCAGGGTTTTTCAGTTGGATTATGTTCAGAAGCTAGCGTACCCTGGCTGGCTTCTCCAATGTTGCAGACCCCAGCTTTAACAGTAAGAAGCTTGAGCAGAACATTTAAACATCAGCAGGTTAGAAAATAGATGAGCCTCTTACAAAAAGAATACAAAATATACTAATTAAGCAGGCAAAATTATTAAAAAAAAGACTCCACTCGATCCTGCACATCCCTTTCCCCTTCTTTGTACTCACTTCTCAACAAGTGGTTCCCAGTTCTTTGCACAACCGGCATATTTCATGGTGGATTGTACAGAGGCACACTTTGTGTGGTGGTTTGTCAAAATTCATGTTATTGAACCCATGGTAATCTAAGTATGTGGCTAACTAGTTTAAGGTCATCTTTAGCTTGCCATCAAAGCAGTTGTGTCGTGTAAGGTATACACAAGTACACGGCCAATTCCAATTATTTTTCTGGTGTCCAACTGCTTTTTAAATCCCCTCTGATATGCGTCTTTGCTATACATTGTTTGAGGGTCCATAAAATTAGGTAACTGAGAGCAACCATCACTAATGTTAACGAAGCTCCTCAGGGATTAAAGCTGTTATTTTTCTCACTATGACAATCTAACCGTTGATAAGTCAGTTGTCACTTTATATTAAATCCAAATAAATCATATTATTTATTTTTAGAGAGAGTGTCTAAAAGCTTTAAGGTTGTATCGTATCCATTTTCTTTTTTCAATCAGACATTTTACAATGAATCAATGAAGCCTATTGTGTTTAATAAATTCCTACATTTGCTATCATACAGTACACTGATGCATTTGTAGAAGATGACATCATTCTTTGGTGTCCATCCATGTGGGCTTCTACCTGTCTCAGGTTTATGCCAATAAACAATCACACCTAAACATTTACAACACATTTAAACAATGCATGTTTGAGTGTTATGTAAATGTTTGACACATGTCCACACATATCTGCCTCCCTGTAGCATTTTTTCAAATGAAAGATCTACTGAGCATACTGATTCACACTTTGTATCCACCCTGCCCATTCATCCCTCTCTTCCTCCCTCCCTCTCTCCCTCCCTCCCTCTCTCCTTGAACTTGTGAACTCTGCATTCCTTTTCCATGGTGAGGAGAGTGAGAGCAACCAAAGTGCACCAGAGTTGTTTCAAAGTGCCTCCAACTGGAAACCGTGAAATGTGGAGAGAAAAAGACGGATGGAAAGATATATATATATATATTTCTAAATATATATTTCTTTTATATTTTTCTATAAAAATATTTCATATTTTTATATAAAAGATCCAAAGAGGAATGTATTGCTGGGCTGTATTATGTTTAATTTTTTTGTACAGTTGTCCAAATTATTTTCTGGTATTTTACAAATTTTAGTGTGTAAATTTGTTATTAAAATGAACGTTTCTTTAAGAGTAAAATTACTTTTTTATTCTTTACTGAGACCCAAAGTAAATAAACAAACCTACAAAACGAGCCTGACATCGGCATAAACATACTGAATACGTTGGGTAACTTTTATTCACTGTCTGAAAGGGATGTTTGCTTATGTTTATTGTTACATTGCTGCCTCTTGGGTTTCCACATAATCCTTTCCAGCTGAATTTAACATAAGGGATCACTCACAGGGGACACAGTATTGGCTGCATAGCTTGGTCACTTTCTTTGTCTTTCGTTTTCATTTTCCTCCACCTTAAGGTCACAGGCCAGCCTACACAACACAGCTGATAAGGGTCTGACTCGTTTCAGCGTCAGCTCTCATACAGATAAATACTGAATTGAAGGTGGGGACAGAGAGGCTGAGCAGTGAATAGTTAACATGCTTCATTGTGGTTGTTCCAGGCACCGAAACAGTATTATCTCCTCATTTGTCAGTTAGCACTCCTGCTTTCTTATCAAGGTTCATTGACTGCAGTCTTAGTATGTAATTTATTGTACCACTGTTCAAAGTTCATAGTGGGAATGACAACTCTGCCATTTGCACTCATGGTGATCTCAACATTCCCAAACCTGCCCATTTCACACATCCACAGCACTTAGTCGGAGCAGTCGCAGAATTGAAAAGGGGGAAGTGTCCAGACATGGATTGGACATGGACAGTGAGTTCAGGGCTAGGGTTACAGTGAACCTGTCGAAAATAAATAGATAGACCGTCTGATTATGTTATTTACATTTCATGACAGGATATGAGTCTTAAATAAAACAGTACTGCTTACTTTAAAGCCACATTAGTTTGTTTCTGGCCACTAAGGGGAGGCAGAACTCTGAAACAAGCTGACACATGCGCATCCCAATGCTCTTTAAATGTGGTTTAACTAATTCAGGCTAACATGGTGTAATTAGGATACGTCATCCTGTTTATTGACATTTGGCTAAGTTGTCTCTTTGAAAACACTTTGAGGATTGATTTGTCAAACCTGAATGGATTTATCTTGAATAACAGTATGATTTGTGTTACTTTAACATAAAGGCTAAGTAGAGAGCTGAAACCATCACAGCATTCAAATGATTTGCTGTGTGCTGATCATATGATTGCATTTACATGAGGAAAGTGTATTGGGAACCCTCCCAGCATGCACCGAAACAACGGATTCTTGGACAAAAGTTTACGAGTATTTCTGTATGTTTAAAGGTGTCGTGTTTTACATTGTTCACAGCAGTGTGGCATTTTTTTACATTCTGTTAAACACTAGCAGGGGGGATGTGGTTAGGCTATGAGTGTTGATGGTACATGATTGGTGGGGTTCTCCCAAATGGACTGGCTCGCTCGCTAGCCCAACTGCCACCAAACCAGGAAGGAAGCGGTAAAGTAGTAAAGCCCGCCCCCTTGCTTGATTTGATTGGCTGTCTGGGACAAGTGTGACATAAACAAGCGGTGCAACTCCGCTAACTTCATTATCTACGTAAGATGGACGTGGCTCAGATGTAACAAGCCCTTAAAACTTAACAACAAAACATGTCATTGTCCTCCAACATGATACACCTGAGCATTGTATGGTTTGACACCCCTACCCACAGGATGGCATTGTTAAAAGAACTAAAAGGGTAAGGGAACTTATACTGTTAACTATTTTAACAAGGATTGGAAGAATACTATCTTCACATTTCAATTATATGTGTTGGAGGTGAGTTTTTACTTTTGGACTTTGCTATTCTGTGTTCTATATTAGTACGCCTCAGCATGCTAGCTAGCTGACAAGGTTAACTTAATGTGCACACAAACTGCCCAGGAGCATGCAGTCTATTCAATCCTTCACAGCTGTGAGAGGGTGCACACAAGCACAAATCAAGCACAAATTGCAGTATGCAGCATTAATCCGAATTATCCTCGCAAAAGGGCAGTCTGCCACTGTGCTTGACTGAAATCCCATAATGACAGCCGCCTTTTTGTTTTTTATTGAAACCACTGAGTAAGTGGAGCCCAAGAGGTGACTTGTGTCTTATTTTGCCTCCTTTGAACAATGCACCAACTTCTACAAACCTTTACTGTTAGACACTCAGGAGTGAACTGTAATGCTTCCTCTGAGCAGCACTATGGCCCGTGGAGATCTGTTGCTTTACACTATGAACAATTGAATCAATACTGGAGATGGACAAAATAACACAAACACATCACTATGTAGTCGGCTCATAATGGTCTTAAGATGGGGATGTGTTTACATTGAGATCGTTAGTAGCACATTATCAGTTTCAGTTCTATCAGTGTCAGTTCTATGGCTCCAGTGTTTCCCTTCCATACAGTGGGGCATTGTCTGTAATTTCTCTGATTATTGTGACATGCAGTCAACAAACCGGTCATAATTTAATTTAATGAAAACTGTACTCCTGACATTCGCTCTTGGTATTCTTCACCTCTATTTTGGAAGAAGGAAATAGCAGCATAACATGCGAACCAGCTGTAAAAGTTATTTATGCCAATGTGAAAATGGATGGTTTCATATTGAACTTTATATATTTATAAATATATAAAGAAACTTTGGCAAATTTTAAATTGTTAAATTTGAGAACTGAATTTGGTGTTTCATTGCCTTGTAGGGTTAGATTGTCTTTAGATAGAAAATGTGTTGGTCGTGCCGTTCAGGAAATTGCAAAATAGTTCAAAAAAATTATTAAATACATTTTTTGCCATATTGCCCCCTCTAAAAAAATGACACTTCGTATGGAGGAAAACAAGTATGTTGAAAAGAGCTATGGAAATGGAGAAAAAAAGGGACGAACTGCAGAAAAAAGAGATGACAAACAAGTGGTGACTTGAGGGGAAAAGACATTCGCCACTCAACGTCTGTGCCATTGTGGATATAGCAGGGGAACAAAAAAAGTGTCCCTGCCCTGACCCGAGAGAGACTGACAGCATGTTTCACAGAGAGAGAGAGAGAGAGAGAGAGAGAGAGAGAGAGAGAGAAAGAGAGGGAGTTTGTGTGTAAGTGTGACAGATAGAGTGACAGGGACAGCGAAGCAGCAGCGTCCCCAGCGATTGCGGTTTCTTGTCTGGTAACGTATTCAGTCCTGACGGACACTGAGGGCTGAATAAGGATTTACT
Organism: Anoplopoma fimbria; assembly: GCF_027596085.1. Classification (NCBI taxonomy): domain Eukaryota; kingdom Metazoa; phylum Chordata; class Actinopteri; order Perciformes; family Anoplopomatidae; genus Anoplopoma; species Anoplopoma fimbria. Next base: position 16,119,935 of record NC_072457.1, on the reverse strand, counting down.
GGACTGGACCGTTACAGACAGAAATATACGTTTGAATTAACTGCTTAGCTCTCTGCTTAAGGCTGGCAAACCTTGATCAAATACAATGATATTTATCAATAGCTGATAAATCATAATCATTTTTTCTTTATTTATGAAGCTAATATATTAGAAACATGAATAGCATAAACATTTTTTGCCAAACAAGGGTTTATACAATTATTTGTGAAAGAACTGTTCTTGTATTACGGCTCTCTCTCGTCATTCTTCTAAAGGCCAACACATGGTACGCCAAAACAACCAGACACCAGAACAGCTTCTTTCCTCTGGCCGTCCCTCTGATGAACAATTAACCAGCCATTCTGCAATAGCACCTCCATTTTGCACTATTACCTCCATTCTGCTCTTTAAATTCCAGTTCATTGTTGTTATGTTTTTATGTACTTTTGTATATATATATATTTATATTTATACTTGTATATATAAGTTAAATGTTTATGCCTCCCTTATCCTACTTTGCTGTCCTTGTCTTCTGTTTTTTATTTGTCTATTTCTATGTATGTACGCCGAGAGCGACCGAAAACAGAAGTCAAATTCCTTGTATGCGTACGGATACTTGGCAAATAAAGCTGATTCTGATGGAAAAACGCAATATGAATCAAGATGAGACAAAATTAAAAATGTGAGTTTGTTAAAGAAGAGAAATTAAAGACACTGAGTGTTGTTTTAACCCGTACATGCGTCGGTGTTTTTACTAACATTCCTTCAGAACAAGTTTTTTACAAACCCAAACACACAAAAACATATTTTTGCCATTTCTGATATTTAAAAAAAATAAAATAATAATAGTTTAGCTTAGGCTTCTGCTAACCTCCTCAGCTGTCACTGCTGAGCTGAGCTCACCACTCACGCAGAATGCTAAGCTACAAACAATTAGAGAGAAGAAGAGAGCCTGCTACTTGGCTTATCTTCTGCAACTAGTGCAGCATCAGATGCATGGCGGAACCAGCAAGCCGGCCTGCAGACTGCTGGCCTCTTAGCCGGCCTGCTATTTTCACCATGCTACCAGGCAACACTGGTCACAGAAAATGATCCAAACAAAGTTGGCATTTATCTGGCGATAGCATTAAGCTTTCCTACGCTGACAAGAGTTTGTGAATGAAGCATTAAGTTTCTTCAATTTGACTCATTGAGGGTTGGCTAGTTAGCTGGCTTGAGGTAGGCCTCAACATTTAAAGGTTAATGATATACAGTATCTGGTAGGTAAATGTTCACATTAATCTTAAATATCCATGTACAATGTTGGGTCACACAATTTCACAATAAGTCTACCAAATACTTTCTTTAAAGGAACTGTCAAGTTGCCTAATGCAGTTTGTATCAAATGGTGTAAATACAGGTCCAACATGTATGGAAGCCCTAAACAAACATTAAACTTTTTTTAAATAATAATGGTACATACACAATACATACTGTATATGGAAATACAATGAACTGGATTATCTTCACAAGCTTGTTGCCTGTGTCCCTAATTGATTAAAAAGAAAATAGCAAAACATTGTGAGGCAAATATCTTTACACTTCGATTTTCATTTGCTGACAAAAAAAGAATTATTCCTGTCAATGACATGCATTTGAGTTGAAGACATCTCTGACCATATTCAGACACAAGATTCCAGAATTTTTATCAAATCCAAGATTTTCCAAAGGGAAAGTCTGTCATTTCTACCCTAAAATAACAACATTTCCTTTAAGATCTGCGTTATATCAGTATGTATGCAGTCAGAGATGTCCAGAAGTACAATTTAACATCAATTGTCAGGAATTATGGAGCGATTTTTTTATAGCCCCTCAGGTATTCAAAAATGTAGCTATTTCAGGGTAGAAATGTGGGACTTTGGAAGGTCAACAGAGTATCTCAAGGCATATTTCCATACATGTATTTTGTAAATTCCCATGTTAACAACCGACGTAGTCACACCAGTATCATTCGGCTAACTTCACCAAGTCCATCGCTGTCTACTTCTTCTTCTTGTTCAACCTTTGGTTTTCTTGTGATAACAATTGTATTATCTCAAGAAAACAAAGCAGGTAAAGAGATAATTAGCCTGAGATCTCAAGATAACAAAATGTAAAATAAAAAAAAATGGCCATAGCAATGTAAATAATTACCCATACGTTAAGAAATAATAAGAAGTTAAATTGTTGCTTGGAATTTTTTATCACATGGGGAACAAACTGGGGTCTCCTGGATAAAAAAATCATTGTTTGTTGGATCCATTTGCTCCACTGCTGGTTTTATCTTGTCCTGGTTTTAAAGGCTGCATAACAGTAAATTAATGTCATTTTCTGAACTTATTTTACTTTACCCACTTAGTGGCATTATAAAATTATTTAGCAACAATACAAATAGTCAAGCCTACAATATCGTCGCAATATCAATATTGAGGTTTTTGGTCAAAAATATTGTGATATTTGCTTTTTCTTGAACTTCAGGTGCAATTTTACCTTTAAAAGATCTTTAGAAATAGTTAAGATTGAGTGAAATGAATCACACATGTAATAGGAACAGCAGCTGGTCTCTGCCACTCCTTCTCTTCCCATCTCTCCATCACTGCAGCCATCCTAAAATCCATCCATACCCCTAAATAAAGAGGTTAACATGACCGGGCCTGGATTCTAAATGTGATTACTGAAGTGATTTTTTAGCCCATCCAACCACTAATGTGACAGGCAGCCATTTTCCGCTAGAGTTACACAAACACACACACACAAACCCAACACCATCATGCAGACATACACACCAAATCCTGCGATACACACAAAAAACACACACACACAAACACAAACAAACTCCCCAGACACTCATAAAATTAGATGGACAGAGATGAGAGGAGGGATGGGTAAAAGGTGGTGGTGGTGGAGGTAGAGGAGGAGGGGTCAGGGACAACTGGGGAGGGAGGAATTTGATTGTTATTGCTTCCTCTGGGTCTCTGCAAGTGTGTGTGTGTGTGTGTGTGTGTGTGTGTGTGTGTGTGTGTGTGTGTGTGTGTGTGTGTGTGTGTGTGTGTGTGTGTGTGTGTGTGTGTGCGTGTGTAAGGGTGTGCGTGTGTATCTGTGTGTGTGGGTGGGAGAGGGAGAGACAAAGAGAGATCGAGGGATAACAGCGATGAGAAATAATAAGAAGAGACGAACATAAAGAGAGGAAAGAGACAAACAAAGAGAGACATACGGCATCAACAACGATACACTCATGTACAGTTTGTCAGACCGGTACACCATCCTAATGAATTGTTCCACCTTCAGCCTTACGCATGTTTCGGAGAGTTTAGTTGCTCAGTCGGCTAAAAGTAAACTGATTATTTTTATTATTATCAATTTATAAAGTCATGTCATGAGGTCATGTGAGGTGAGTGGCTTTGGGGAAAATCATTTTCTTTCTGAAAGTATAATCTTTGTTTCATAAAATTAAAAAGAAAATTAACTGACTCTCTGAAAGTGTTAAATAACAGCAATTTACTGTTTAATATATTTTCTATTTTTGCATGTTTAAAGATTGCATGAACAATATCAAAAAATGTATAATCAAAATAGTTGGTTGGCATCAGGCATATTTTGCATTTTCAACACCATTTGATTGAGCATTTTTTTCTACTGTGCTGTATGAATTTATTTTAATTACTTACACAAACATACATTTAAATAGCAAATATCCCTAACCCATGTTGTCACATTATGCAGATAATAAGGTTAAACCAGAGGCATTTATTGAGGTATTTGCACTCTACTTGAAATATATATTTCTAGTCTATTTCTATTTGACGGTTGAAGTTACTATTTACTATACAGATAATATGTCACATGTACATCAACAATAAAATATGATACATTGCGATGGATTAAACTAACTAATTATGTATAATAGATTAAATTAGCTCCACCTTAGTGCCGTTGCCTCGCAGCAAAAAGCTTTTTCTCCGGATGCTCCCACGGTCCAAAACAACGCAGGTTAGGCTAATTGGAGAGCAGATGCCAGCTGGGATCAGCTCTAACGCTCCGTAGCACTCTATATAGTTGATGGGTGGATAATAATACGTCCAATTTCATAAATAATATTTCAAAAGGGGACATTCTTCATTTCACTTTTGAAATGAAGAATGTCCCCTTTTACAGTACATTTTTGACACTTTTACAGTACATTTTTGCTGATCTTTATTGTTATGTATAAGTTAGAATGTTTCCTTGAAAAAACATTTACAGAAACTCTTTTATGTCCTGTCGTTTCTTAATAATTTAGAACGGTAACTGGAAGTAGCCACATAACTTGGCATTAAATATAGGGGGCAAAAAGACAAGCTAATTTATTTGAGCTTTAACAAAGAATCAGGAAATTGCAATGTTATAAGATATTTTTGTGAAGTTGATTTGCAAAAAGGTGTTATTGAAAGAACTGCTGCAATCTCATTATATAAATACAGAAGATTACTAGTTTTATAAAAAATATTACAACTAGCACTGATAATTGTCTTTTCCAGGAACTTTCCTATGAATATACAGTTACATTAAATATATTTTTTGGGAAATATTTAGGACACAATGGGACCCTTGCAATAAAGTGATACCAAGTACGTGTACACAGATTTTTCTAGTTGTGTAAAATATTTGAATGCATCTTCCATCACTGGTAACAAACGGGTTCTTAAAACAAAGGAGGGAAGAAAGAAAAAAACCCTTTTTGGAATGTTAGTCACGCCATTAACTACAGTCTTACACAGATTTCTCTGTTTTATACAAACTGTGGGCGTTTTGGGGGTATTTTCTATGGCTCTGGTATTATGATAGAAGCTAGTGTTTAGTTTAACAATAAATGGCAATGGAGCATATATTATGAAGCCAAAAGAAATACAAGGAACACAAAGTGCCGAAATCTGCTGTGAGAGAAAAGAAAGAGAGCGATGGAAAGGGAGAACGCAGAGCCTTATCTCTTTCTTTCTCTCTGTTGCTGTCTGGCTCTCCCTCGCTTTCTCCCCTCCTAGACAAATGTGACACTCGGGACTCCCCTCTTTCCACTCTCCCTTGATGGATAGCACACACACACACACACACACACACTCTCTCACTGATGTATTGCCAGAGGGTGGGGGTGTGTGGGGGTTGAGGGCTAACGATTACGGGAATTGTCATTCCCCGATCATTCGTCTGCATTTGTAAACCATCAACGTCAAGAGCTCACACTCACACACACTTACACACACATATATCAAGACACACACACACACACACACACACACACACACACACACACACACACACACACACACACACACACACACACACACACACACACACACAGATGTTGCTACAGTGGGGGTTGTGGTTATGAGTGTGTGTGTGTGTGTGTGTGTGTGTGTGTGTGTGTGTGTGTGTGTGTGTGTGTGTGTGTGTGTGTGTGTGTGTGTTTCTGCCATTTTCCGTCATCTAATCTCCAAAACTCACATTAAGAACATTAGAAATAGATAATGTATCACTGGTCTGTCTGTCATTTTCCGTCATCTAATCTCCAAAACTCACATTAAGAACATTAGAAATAGATAATGTATCACTGGTCTGTCTGTCAGTTGTGTGTGTGTGTGTGTGTGTGTGTGTGTGTGTGTGTGGGTATGTGTGTGTGTGTGCAGGGACATTCTTTCCCTGCCCATTGACACTGATGGGTTGTAAACGCAAACAGATTTTTTTTTTTGTAATTAAGGTTTTCAAAACATTCAAACATAATGGCACAACAAACATTAGCTTTAGTAGATCAATAAAACATAAGTATTCAAAACAAACAAAACCCAACAAAATAAATTGAAGTGAAAAATAAAAACAAAACAAAAATAAATAAGGAGGAATGCAGACAGATTATAATTATTAAAGAGTAAAAGAAAGAAAGAGAGAGAGACTTGACCTGTTGGCTAAATTATCCTTGTTACATACATTTCAAATTTAATTGAAATTGAAAGAGGGAGAAGCTAAAAGTGTAGAAAATCAAAGACGTTAAAATGACTTTAACGGACTCAAACATGTGTGCAGCTAATATCCAGCTGATCTCCCTACAGCCTGTTCACAGAGCATCCAATCCCCAACACATAATGGAGGATGTTCAAATGTTCAGCCCAAGGAGAAGAATGACTAGAATGATAACTTTACATGACTTAACACTATATTGGGAAAAAAAGCAACCCATATTGTGGTTCCAGGTAGAAGTAAGGATCCCTTTTAGCATTCTGGTGCTGTAACAAAATAAAAAAGCTCAAATAAATGGATTACATTTCCAGTAGCTCCACAAAATCAACCACAAACACCCACACGGGCAGCCTGGTCTAATAAATAAATGAACATGTCCGTCATCCAAATTGAGCCGACTGTAGATGTCTTGATCCCTTGAACTGTATGCATGAGAAATGTAAATGTGTTTTAATTCTCAAAAAATATGTCAGAGTTACTTCATGTGTACATTTACACAAACACTATTGTACACACATGTTTCTCTCACCGGCTTCCCTGAAACAATGCTCATATGGTGTCTGTGCGTCAGATACGGTTCTTCTGGGGTTACAACAGATCACAAACTCACAGTTCAGATCGCATCATGGTTTTGAGTCACGGATTGAATCAGCAAACTAAAAAAAAGCGAATATGGTCATATGAGATGCGCTGATCAGAATTTTAATTGTTTCCACCAATAGCCAATTTTCGATGAGCTCTATCAGCCAATACAAATTGTTTCTGTCGTTGTGTTGGTATAGCAGCTGGTGAATAAGGCTCCAGACAATTTTTTTTCACCACTGTCTAGAAAAATCATTGTCAATCCTCCTAAATTGATGGGTGATTGATTTATCAATGTTTATCAATGGTCATTTTACACCAGGCTGAATGCAAACACAAAATAGTTCTTGATCAATTAAAATAATCACATGACTAGACTTTTACTGAAAGACAAGCGGATTAATGCTGACATATGTGGAGGCACAGAAGAGTGTGCACACACACACACACACACACACACACACACACACACACACACACACACACACACACACACACACACACACACACACACACACACACACACACACACACACACACACACACACACAGATATTGAGTAAAGAGGGCAAATGACTCAGCGAGATCCATCTGTCCAAAATGACTAGTAAACACCAGTCAATATGAGATATGGGCATTGTGTGTGTGTGTGTGTGTGTGTGTGTGAATGTGTGTTTGTGTGTGTGAGAGAAAGAGAGCGAGAGAGAGAGACATTTTGAGCGAACAGTGTGTCTGTATTAGTGTGTTCTAACAGCCATACTGACATAGCTCAGCCAGTCATTCTATTTAATCTATCTGACAAACTCACTAAAATCAGATTGTATTAAAAGTGAGCTCAGAATTTATTCCATCTATTGATACAGTCATCACGAAGGCCATGACGTTGTCATTTGTTGAGAGTAAATTAACAGGAATTGATCAAATGCAGTATTAATTATTGAAAGAATATTGTGATAATCAACACGAAGGATTGCATTTATCTACTCAGGAATCTCCATTCTTCACTGTCAAGAGAGAAGATTTAGACATGAAAGAAACACTGATTTGCATAAATGTTGCAACAGCGTGATACTTTGACATGATATACTGTGCATGTAATAAAACGAATACAAAATAAAACTAAAAAACTCACCCTCAAAAAGCTTCCCAGACACACTGTAAAAATCTCAATTTTCCTGTTGACAGCTGACATGATGAGGTTGAATTGGTGCCTTATCATACTGTCTGTCACTTTAAGCACAAGAGTACAAAAAGGGTTCTAAAATTGGAGTTGGTAGGTCCACTCAGTGTTAACCGCCTCCTGCAGGGAGGGATTGAATCTGACAGTGAGGGAGGTTTCATCATACTGGTTTGACGTGTCAACAGGAATGCAAACAGTGTTGAAGCTGTTGCTTCATCTGCAGTGTGATGTGGGCTGCTCAACAGGAGGTGAGCATCATGCAAAATCTGCCCTCCTTTGGCCTTTACAAGATATATATATATATATATATATATATATATATAAATCATTTAACAGCTTAATAAGACACATCTCTATCTGTCTTATTGTCAACAAATCTCCATCAATGTGTTGGTCTGTCTTTGAATACTAACATTTTCCCAACCCTGTTTCTGGCGCTTGAACCCAAGCCCATTGGTGCAGATTAAAGAAGTACATTTTTAAAAACCTGGTAATAAATCTATAGTTTGACTTTCAAAGTGGATGAGTCCACATTTGATGCTCTGCTGCGTTGTTGCGGGAGCAGGACGATGTATGTGGGATTGAGCAACGTGTCCTTATACAACAGTTTGTATGGTATCTCACCTAAAGTTACTTTTGTGTGTTTTCCCATAAAGCCAGCAACACATGTCAATTTCAGCTCGTTACATACATAAAGTATTTTCAAAAACTTCTTCCCTCACAGGAAAGTAATAAAAGAGGTTAAGGTAACAAAACACAGGTGGAATGTACAGCAGCTTATTGACTGGGATAACTACATGTTACATATAATGTGTTTCCATTATATGTTTTGCACTATAGGTTGAATGTGGAGGTTTCTGAACAAACAACATGTTTCATAAACATGTTTCATATTGAATCACGCTTGTACAACTACACAATGACACATGGTTTTCAACGTTTGCTTTTGCTTTTCGTATGTTTGCATCTTTGAAAACTGTGCCTTCCTGACTTAAACAAACCTCTTGTTTTTCACCTTTGTATAACTGTAAAATGTTGTATAACTGTAAAACGCACCAACGCAATGTTCAATTTTGGTTTCACACGGGCCACAAAGGGCAGTCTCCTTTGTGAAAGTCCTGCTTGACACACCCACCACCTCTCCCACTCATACTTATTAATAGGGTGAGTTGATTGTTGTTTTGGATGTTTTTTAGCGCAGCTCTTAGAATTCAGTTGACACAAAGTTCAAGTTGTAAGTTTGACAGCGAGTACAGTCTATGTCTTTACGAATGACTTTGATCGTCCTTTTACAGATTTAGACTGAAAATAAAGATGTATCTTGAACAAGACAAAAAAGGTTTCATACTTTCATACATAATATGTGTTATGTATGCTACACATGCAGCACTCATACAGCATTTTGCCAACATTGTAAATGTTTTGCTCTTTTTTGGTGATTGAAGCTTCCAGATTCACAAATCAATTTATTTCCATCACTAAGGAGCAAACACTGATGCTGATGTGTCTTCTGTATGTGTTTTTTCAAAATTCTGCATGATCTATTACTCTGTGTATAACAAGAAAAAGAAGAACACATTACAATAAATTGCCACTTCATTTCACATTTTACATTTGTTTACAGTATTTTCCTTTTAAATTAGTTTTTACTGTTTTCAACACCAGGACTGTTACACATGGTGCATCAACAAAATGAGAGATGATCCTTTGCTTAATTATGTGGCAACAAAATTGACTTAGGGCCAAAATATGCATTTTCATATTACAAACACTTGGTTTGATTCTGTCTACAAAATAAATCACTTAATCTCCCGCACAAAATTGAGTTCATGAACTGTGAGTTAGATGACATTATTTAAACGTAAAAGATAATGCTAATTTCTCTGTAATATTTTAATATTACATATATATTGTAATGTATTAAAGTTTTTAATTGTTTTTAAATGATTAGTCTTTGCATCAGTATTATATATTGTTATACCTCTTCTCACAAGGAACCAAGTTGTCTTTAAAAAACACACCTGGCCTATGAACAGCATGTTTTCTTACTTTCCCACTACCACTCCTCACAGTCTCTCTCTCCATTTGACTTACTGTTTCTTATCCATATTAGGCCATTTTGCTCGGATCTGCATTTCTACGTGTGATGTGTCATTCATCAAGGGCAGAGTAATAGCATGCTTGATTTATTCCATAGACATCTTTTTGGAATATAGGCATTTATCACTGCTCAACAGTGCAAATGAAAACGCACAGTATGTGCACATATATGTACAAACACACACACACACACACACGCACAGACACACACACACACACACGTATTTGTTTGTGTATTTCTTGTACATAGAGAAATATGTTCATAAAAGTGCAGGTGTGTTGGAGAAAAAGTCTTATATCTAACTCAATGAGGGGAATCCCAGTTATGCTCAGCAATATGTTAATGCACCTCTCAGTGGAATGTTTAAATTTACTCTTCAGGAAGGAATACATCATTTCACAATATCTTGTTTACACCAAGTAAGCACTGTCTGTTCTACATTGCCAACCTTTGTACAAGGACGAGCCAAATATCTAAAATAAGCATTCAGTAAAAGCCATCAGAATTAACAAAGATTTGTAAAATGTACCAGACTCACAGTGGTTTAACAGTGAAATGTTGTCTGAAATTGAGGTTGCATTCATATCAAGAATTTGTTAATTGAACTCGCTTTTTTTGTCCATGTTTCATTTGAAGCAAATGTTTTTTGGGTCGAGCCTTTATTTTACAATGTTTAGCTTTTATTTGTCTGTTGGTGAAAATCTGCTATTTCTTCCCATTCTTATCGTCTGGGTCACTTTCATGTTCCCACGCTGTCAAACTCCCTTCACTCAAAATTTTGACATCACCCTTTCTAGCCAATGATCTTTCTGTATAAGGATGCTTTTTAAAAAAATACTTAATCATTTTCTTTCTGACAATTTGTCTGTCAGACCCACAATTAATCGTGTTCATGGGTGAGGCTGAAGTGGAGAGCGACATGGTCATGCGGTTCTGTGTGGCGTCAGCAGTGATGTGGGCGTTGTACTGGACCATACAAGCCGGAATGAAAGCCCCCAAATAACCGGTTCTTCTACAATGCAATCCTTATATGGTCATGATCTTTGGGTAGTGACCGAGAGTATGAGAAAGTAGATACAGGTTGCCGAAATGAGCTTCCTTCATAGTGGTTTCCCAGGAGGCGCTGGAAAACATTGCTAGGGAGAAGGCCGTCTGGAATACCCTGCTTAGCCTGCTGCCCCTCGGGATAAGCAGAATATGATGGATGGATAAATGGATGGACCTACTATTGAGATTCAAAAATGTGCCATGGTTGCAGTCGGCTCTAAAAAAAAAGCTTTCATGCAGCGAAACAGATCTGCATTGATTGAAATTATTCTTCATTATTATTACCTCTGCCGAGGAGATTATGCTTTCGGTTTGGTTTGTTTGTTTGTCTGTCTGTCAAAGTGTGTAGCATGAGCCAATGAAGAAACCATCACATTTTGGAACAGATCCAAATCATTGGGAGGAAATAGCATTCATTTTCACTTTTTGGCAGAGGTCTGCGTTCTCCGAGTGCCCTTATGGTTCAAATGAAAAACCTAACAGGATCCACCCTGATTTTGAGGATAAATGCCCAATCAGTCAAGCCTTCGGGCCTTTGTTTTGGTCAAACTATTTTCTTTATATATTTTGGTAGTTGATATATTGAGGCTTTTTCACATTTGTGTGCGAAGCCATCAGAACTTTGCCCCTATACTGTTATAACATATGTCTCAGTTGTGGCCAGACGTGAGGGTTTTAGTTCAGCGGAAGGCAGATAAACCTCCTTCACTGAAACTCTTGCAGGAAGAAATACTGTCAATATAACCCTTATAAAAATTGTATGACAGAAGGGGTACGGTGTTGCATGTAAAGTCATAATATTAAAATGAAGTGTGTAAAAGGACAAAGATAGAAACAACTCTTGAGATGAGCTGTTGGTCACATATGCTTATTATTCTTAAGCTCAGAGAAGTTCATTGCTTTAATCTCTGGATTTGATGTCAGATGTTTGTTTCTCCGAGGACAGATGAAGAAAAAAAAAAGTATTCTACTTACTTAGTTTGGAAGTTCCTAGAAACCCAGCGTTGGGAATACAAACAATGAGAATGCATCTTTTGGGAGCTCTGATCAGCTATACAGATTATCAAACTGGTCATATTGTGAATAACATCATGTTGACACTGTCTGTAAAGAGGAGTATGTAACAATCTGTTCTGCTAAAAGTGGGTTAAGGGGTGATTTAAGATGTGCTAGGAACAGATGGCTGAATTGGTTGAATTTACTGCTTTTATGAAGCTGCAAAATCTATTTTATATAAAAACATGCTCCTTCCTTATGTTGTTTTGCCTTCTCTTCTGGCTTTTATTACTTTTCTTCAACCTTTTCCCGACCTTTTGTTAATCTTGTGTGTTTGTATTTTTTCCCAGTATATTATAAGGTTATACTGATACATTCCAAGTCAAGAACATTTTATCATGTTGTAAGTCGCCAGCGATAAGTAAATTTCTTCTAAAAATCTCCAAAATCAAGCTCACTTAAAGCGCATTTGTCTTCACAGCCTAATAACCAGTTTGTTGATGAATAAAAAAGTTTTTTTATTGATCTGTGTCCAAAAATGTCACTTCAGCCCTGTTTGCCTTTGCTTTTAAGAGTCTGCTTTACAATGACCTGAGTGTGCATGAGCGATGAGGTCAAGTCGAAAACATTTTATACTGATTTTAATATTTAAACACTTGTTTTTCTCACCAAAACCATGAATTAAACACTCCCCTTATGAGTCACACCTTGCTCTCTCTCCATCTCCATCGCTGAGTATCACACAGTCTTTTCTTTCTCTTGTCTAAATCCATCCATCCATCCCCTCTGTCTTTTCCTTTTCCCCCATCTATCTCTCAATGTCTCTTTCTGCATCCTTCCATCTCTCCAACCTCCCCCCCTCTTTTTCTTTCTGAGGCTTAATAATTTATGGGAGACATTCTGTCTCCCTTCGGCTGGCTGGGGAGGTTTAAGAGACATGACTCGGCTGTGGAGGGCACTTTGTACAACCCTCGACACGCACGCATACAAACATACACACATGCACACACACACTGACACACACACACAGGTTTTACTGCAGAGTTCAAGCAAGGGTCAATTCTGTTGCATTAATGTTGCAGTAGAGAAAGTGCTTGGTGTGCGTGTGCGTTAAGAATATATTGAGATCCTCATAAGTTGACACCAAATAGAGTGACTGGGTGTGACTATGTTAAGACCTCCCCTCCCTCGAACAAACAGCAAACACTACCAAGGTTACGGCTTCTCTTGCATGTTTCACGTTTATCAAACTGCAGCCTTCTGTGAAGAAAGGCTGCCTTTTGGCATACTGCAGTGGCACTCTTTATCAGTTCAGCTATTGCAACCAGTGCTGACTTCCCAATTCTTTGTCAAACCAACCAAAAACATAAAAAAACAACATCTCTTCCTGTGCGCTCGAGGGGTTTCCATAGCAGCAGGAAGTACAGTAGGGGAGCCACCCCCCAAGAGGCTAAAGCTGGCTATATTTTATGTTTTATTATTTTATTTCCTTTTATCTCATATTGCACACTACCCCTTCTGGTCCCTGCCACCAGTGATAAATATATGTTTTCCCCTTTTTCAAAAAAATTATTTGAGCAGCGCTGGTTTACTGTTTCTGGTCCAGCGGCACAAGGTGAAGTTCTGCCGGGCGGGAAATTGTTGTTATTTGTGTCCTGTGGCGACGTGGTTCTTTCACTGCTTGAGTGACTCTGGCCTGTAGCAACATTGTTTTGCACTGTTATAGCTGCTATGCCTGTCATTTAAAATGATTAAAGTACGCGTTGTGAATTGACAAATAATATCGCATGAATACTATTGGGTCATTACAAAGTCTGTGAGAAATATTTAAGGATGTTCAAAGCTGTCATGCTTTCTCAAACAAAAAATTGCACTTCAAGATTTTCATTTTTATTAAATGGAAAACAACTACAACTACATATGCAATACTCACATCCAATTATTTATAGCTATGGCCCATAATACATTACATTACAGTCATTTAGCAGACGCTTTTATCCAAAGCGACTTACAATCAGTAGTATATTACATATCATTCACCCATTCACACACTGATGACAGGCTACCATCAAGGTGCCACCATCAGACTCTAACTAACATTCATCATCCAGTCCACACCGATGGCAAGCCTTCGGGAGCAACTTGGGGTTAAGTGTCTTGCCCAAGGACACATCGACTGCCGAAGCCGGGTATCGAACCACCGACCCTCTGATTGGAGAACTACCTTGCTCTCCACTACGCCACAGCCGCTCCAAATGTACTCATATGTAGGCCTATAACCTAATAAATTAATAAACAGACTGTAGCCTATATGAAATAAAAGACCTTTGTTGGGACTGTCTATAGATCTCCTGGCTTCGTTTCCAGGGACAGCGCTGCGGCCACACACACAAACAACCTCTACACCAACAGCGCTGCTTATCTGAGAACAACTAAATGAAGTGGATGCATAATGAATAATGTGAGTTTACTTTTGTTAATTCCTGGGATTTTGGGGGTAATGCTTTTAGAAGCCAATTATCATGGCGACAGTCAAAGCTTCAAAGCATGGGGGTCAGCTTTACTATACAGGCTAACATATATTCCTATTACAGTTATACAAAGGTGAAAAACAAGAGGTTTGTTTAAGTCAGGAAGGCCCAGTTTTCCAGGATGCAAACATACGAAAAGCAAAAGCAAAGCATTTTCTCAAAATAGTCACTGAATGCTGGGAGACATGATTTCCAAGGCTGGTAGGCGAGGACCTGTGTGTGTGACCTTTTTGGTGGTCATCCTCACTTGGCTTCACCTGCCTCAACATGCCCCTGTTTGGTGATTTTGCCATTTCCTTGTGCACTAGGGAGGAAAACAAGGTCTGTCTCAGTGACCTTAGTGTCAGCATCAGTGCACCAAGCGGAGCTGGGAGCACAGATAGCCTTTAGACTAATCTGCTGGTTGATTTATATTTTGTGCTCTCTGTGGTGGTCAAGTAAAAGTGAACATAGATTTACTGACATTAATATCATGGATGTTTAGCTTGTTTTCAGTGAGCTATCATCCCCATAGTCTATGTAAATGTGGATGTTATTCAGTCTCATTACACTAATATGATACTGGTTGTGACATGGGCTTAAGGATGAAAAATACAATATTTTAACCATTCCTTTTTGAACTCCTACTTTTTTATTTATTTTTTGAAAGTGCTGTGCAGCAATTATTGGCTTGATGGCATTGTTCCTTCAAATTAGCTCACATTCTGATTATTAATCAGTGGCACAGTGGCTCTGAGGGCACTATGGGTATGTTAATAACTTTTATTTTATTTTATTTTTTTCTAGTGCAAGGAGCCAATAAACTGACAGTCATGACATCGGTGTGTCTGGTAGATGGGCTAACGTGAAAACAATTGCATGATATGGATTCACAGTATATAGAAAATTAACATTTCTAAGAGTCACAGTACTCAGTGTTCTTGTCCTTTTTTTGCTTCATATCTAGCTATGTAAATCTCAGTTAGTGTGATGAGCATAGTCTTATTAGGGCTTATCATCGTCATGAGGAAACAGCCAGTTCCACCCCAGCGTTCTAACGGAACAACAGGTAGGTAATTCGCTCTCATCTGCGATATTATGAATGTCTCCTGCTTTTGCAGGATGTGAACATGGATTGGTAAATTACAGAATCATCATTCACATCCCCTTTTCCCCTGTGCGCTGGCTCCTCCTGATGATCTCTACATTGTTTTTACGTTCATACAGCTTAGGCACGCCCAAAAACGCTACAGTGGTCCAACTTAGCAGTTTAATAGCAGGGAAAACTCTCAACTGCTACACTTTTTTCCCCCATTATGTTTTCAAGTAACATAATTGCTGCCTGGATGCAATTAGCAAAAAATGTTCCAGTATGGATAGTGCTGTGATTTGGCACCGCACGGTAGCCGTACAGAGTGCTGAACTTTGACACAGGCCACTGAAATGTTCCTCCTGAGGTGACAAAAGGAGGTTTGGTTAAGGTTTGGGGATAACTGTGGTCTTGCTAATTACATTTTGATATCAGTAAAAAATCTGTATAAAACCAGCACTATTGTCTTTTACCCAAGTGCTGCCATTGCCCAAAATTTAGACATTGCATTGCAATAACGGATGTTGTAGGAAACGGATTACAAATGTTGTATTGTAAATACATTTGCTATTAAAATCTGGCTACTTGGAAGAACTGTTAATTAATATTTTTTTTCTCATTATCTTATATATAAAACTGTAGTTGGGTGGCATCATGCTTCTTTGCTGTTGCAAATTAGTCATATATACTTTATATAAAGGGTTGGCCTGGGAGTGATCCTCAGGAGGCTCCAGTTTCCTCTCACAGTCCAACACCAGCATATATATTATAGATGATAGATGGATAGTAATTAACCAATCCACATTTTCTTGCATTCTTGTCTTGCCCTGTAGTATCAATATCACAGCCTACGTGTGGTCAACCCCATATCATTTGAATATTAACCTTAAATAGGAGAGTTGGCTGAGAAAGTTTATGCTATGGTAATTCAGCATTAATTCTATATACTTGATGGAAAAAGGTGTCTGTCTTCATAGAATCTTAATGTTTGCCCTGAGAAAATTAAGAAAAACACAATATACACACATTATAACTTTACAAAAGATTTCACACATCTTAACATAACCTAACAACACATGCCCACATCAATAAAGACTATTTCCATGACACTAAAAAGTGATGCACACAGCTGTTAGTTGTTGACACGGTTTATGAAGCTTATAAAAGATTATGAAGTCAGATAAATACATTATATATGAATCATTCAATCACAATGTTAAAATAAGCCCCCAAAAAAACACAATTAGATCTTTATCCTAGGGGTGTTGTAGCTACCCCTAGGATAGCCATAACACCGCCAAGAAAATTCTGTGGTTTATTAATGATTTTTAATTTTGAATGCCTTGGAATAGATTTTTATTTAGTGTGCTTATGGGAGTAAATATGTGCATGCACATGAGTTTCTTACCGGAGACTTCTGTCTGGTCAGGGGTAGAGGAAAGGTTATGGACTGCATTAAAAATCCATAATGCCTGGAGCACATTGGACAATAAACTAGCTGTTCAAAC